>NW_009706681.1:0-70000 GCF_000703405.1 Apaloderma vittatum | reverse complement strand
TGACATTTGATTCCTGATATATTCCATTTACTTCCAGTACAGGAAGACTCCACTTTGCCAAAAGCAGTAAGAAGTTGCTTCATGTTCAGTACCAAAACAAGACAAGTTAACCTCTGAACTTTGAAAATTAGTTCTCAAAAAATGTGAAAGGTACTAATAAAGATGGATTTGATGGATAAAAATGCATAGAATATGGGATCTGGTTCATTTATTAAATATTCATAATAGCAATTAAGAGAAAGGAGCCTGGTTTTCAGCCCTTTCCTCTGCATCAGCTTGCCAATATATTGAAAAAAAAGACATCTGCAAATACAAAAGAAAACAGGCATTCTTTTTAATTGTGTATTAGCACACAAAGTGAATATAAGAGTGAATCTTCTCTAAAGGCTTCCCCAAGGAGAGAGCAAAGAAAGAGTAAAATCCTGTGTTAGGTATTCGTTTGAAAAATGCTATGCTAGGAAAGTAAATTTGAGTTTTGCTCACAGTTAGGATAGAGGATGCTACAGAAGTACCATATGATGGATAAAACCTTGGTTTATACTCCTAAAAAAAAGGGGTGAGGGGCGAGTGTATGTGGTGGGTTTTTTTCTTCACAACTGGTGCTACTGAGCCCAGCTTCTTAAATGTGTTCCAGCTGGCTATGGAGCAAGTAGGCTGTATTAGTCCGTTCCTTGGTGAACAGCCATTAACACCTCTGCAATTAACACAGACTGAGACCAGAGAATAGATGCTTGGTTTAAGTGAGATCAATCTCTCTCTACATAAATTATATGTCCATTTTTAGTGTCTTGTCTGAGAGTACCTTGCAATAAACAGCGTGGTAATTATTTAGCTGTCTTTGAGAATGCAAGTGTGAATGGACCCTGGACTAAATTTGAACATAACCCAGCAAAAATAATAATCTGATATTTTGACCTCTGCATTAAAACTGGAAATCCAGTTGTCACCTATATTTCTTTTTGTGGGGAACAATTCTTCTTCCAAGTGAATCTCCCCTGCCTACTTTCAGATTATAATGTCACTTAGTATGGCTCAGATGGATGCAGGACAATCAATGGATTTCTCCCAAACACCGCAGAAGAGCTAACAGAATGGAATATTTGGGATCTGTCCTAGCAGCTGAAGCACACACTGCAGAATGCCAATATTAACTCCGTAACAAGTGTGTTTCTTAGATGTTAAGCAGTGGATGAGGGAAGCTGAGATAAGCTTTGCTATCCATCCCAGCCAGAGGGAAAAGCTTTGACAAAAGTAGGAGCAAACAACTGAACTGCAACTGAGGTGGCCATCATAATGCCAAAGCTATAATTCCATGTTTGTGTGTGCTAGAATTACTACTTTAAAATTAATTTCTTTTATTCTCTATCTTTGTCAAAGTACTTGTAGTTTTGCAAGGTTTTTTGCAGATAAAAATCAGTTTTTACTGTGTCCAAAACAAGCTTTGTTCATCATGGGCTGGGAACATCTCAGACAGTGAAGACCAAAAATCTCTCATCTTTCAAAAAAATTTAAATTTACTTCTCCATATCTCTTCACCTATAAAACCTCAAGCCACTCTTCTTTTCTTCTCTCTCATAAAACAAAGCACCAAAAACTTCTGGCAAAATTCTTGATTCAGATTTCAAAGTTATTTCTTCTCGTAGGAATACCAGGATTCATTTTTACTCAGATGCGGTGTTTGTCCACATCAGGGAGTAGAAAAGTTACCTTTGTGCTAGAAGGAATTCTTAACTCTGTGTCTGAGGGTGTGTTCTTCTGCAGTATCTC
This sequence comes from Apaloderma vittatum, assembly GCF_000703405.1. NCBI lineage: Eukaryota > Metazoa > Chordata > Aves > Trogoniformes > Trogonidae > Apaloderma > Apaloderma vittatum. Next base: position 68,233 of record NW_009706681.1, on the reverse strand, counting down.
ACTCCTTTTAAAGAATCTAGAAATTTACCACCTAGTTGTGTAAACCTGATGGTGATACGTGGATGCTAGAAAAGCTTCCTAGCTGTTGAAAGCCAGAAAAAAACACATTTGCTTCCCTCCCCTCTATTTTTGGCCTCTTTTTCTCTTAGTGAGGTAGGATTTTTTCTTCCTGTGTATACCAGTGGCAGCTATGTGTGAAGGTGGAAGTGGGTCAGGGTGCAGTGTCATTTGTCAAGCTGCTTTGAGCCACTTGAGAGGAAATTTCTCCTATCTACAGATTTCCTCTGATCTTCATCAGCATCTGTGTCAGGGTGATTCTAACAGCATTGGTTAGATGCTTACGTTGTACTGTCTTAGAGGTGTTAAGGTTTTATTTAGTGCTTGTAGATTGATGGCTAATGGGCTTTGCTGGGCTATTTAAATGGAAGTTTCCCACAATCTGATACTAAAATGGAAGCTTTGAGTGAAGCTTTTATCACTCTTTCACCAGTCTCATCAAGAACTTCCCTTTCCTCCCTGGAAATGGAATTTCATGCTGTGTATTTCTAATCCAAGCGTTACATCAATCAGCAATCTAGGAGAAGTTTGTGGTTCTAACAAAAAGAGCCATTTCACATGCTGTGAAGTGGTTTCCTAGTCTGACATTTATGTCCATCCCAGACCTTTTGGAAACTACTTAAACTGGAACTTGCCTTCGATTTACTATGCTCGACTTTTATAACTTGATATCGGACAGGTTTTCACAGCTGGTTCTCAAGGTCTTTCCCGCAATTAGAGAGATTATGCACAGGATGTGTTTGACAAGTGGGCAGTGTCCAAAGTCTGTGTTCCTTGTGTGGTATTAAAATGCCAGAGTAAACAAATCAGCAGTGAATGCAATTGCCAACCCCAGCAAAAATGTTGTACTTGTTGTACAGCACATTTCTGTTGTCAGCAAATCTCAGTGCACTTGGCAAGGAAGTCCATGCCCATTTAAACATGAGGAAAATTAAGTACTAAGAGGTGAATTGCCTTAATACAACAGGCTACCATTACAATCCAGTCTCCTATATTTAAAGTTACATTAGACAACATTGTCTTCCTTTTTAAATAGGCAAATAAAACCAGCAGTTACGTATGGTAGTCATTTCTTCACAAGTAGAAGAAAACGTTGGCATCTTAAGACGTTTTTGTGAATGTCCCAAGTATTATTTGGAAATTGGAGCTATGAAAGAAGCGGAGTGCTTCAGGAAGTGGGACTGACATCTAATAGGTGCTGCTCTTCTATTTGTTATTGGGACAACACCCTAGCACGCAGATAGGGAGCGTTGCCGTTGTGTCAATACCATGTTATACTGAGATTCCGACAAGATCTATGTCCAATGTAGTACTTTGTGAAAAGGTAGTAGTGTCAATTGTGATGCTAATTCTGTGAGAAAGTGGTCATGTAAATTCTGATTCTTAGCCCAATGCAGAGTTTATTGATAATTTCCTACTCAAAGCAAGAAGTGGACACTGAGAAGTGGCAACTCCATTTCAGCAATAGCCCAAGAAACTGGAGTTTAGCTGAGACTAAATCAGAGCAAATCTAATGTGCCTTGCTGGTAGACCAAGAGAAATGTTCATAAAGCCATTTTGCAGGTATTCTTGAATGGACTTCGTTAAAATGTTGAAAGTGTAATGGAGAAGAATGTTTTCACGACATGCACGCTCGTTGTATATTGCATCTTTCTTGATTTAAAGATCCCTTGTCTTAGTTTGGTTTGATTTGTTAGGAAATTATGCAGAAGGACAAATTTTGGAAGAAAATGGCCATTAAGTATTACTTATAGGGAAAATAGTCTTATCTATAAGCTTTATTCAGGATTTAACTTTTGATATTGTAGGATAAGAGTATATGGCAGTTAAAGATTAATTTGTTTCTGAGGCTTATTTATTTATCTTTTTACTTTTGTGTGTTGTTCTCAGTTTTTTGGGGTTTTTTTGTGGGTTTTGTTTTGAAATAGGGAAGTGTGAGTGTTGTTTTTTTAATTGTATAAAATATATTTTGAATGTAGAATATAGGATTGAACAAAGTTTTTGCTTTCTGCATTTCGGTTCCAATGTTGACCAGAAGATTCGATGTACTGGTTAATGTGCGTAATTCCTAATTAAGTGAGGTGGTCAGCATTCATAATGCCAATGTAGGCTGTAGTTTTTTTCAGGATGGGGTCACATATTTACCAATGCAGCCCCAATTATTATAGTAGTTTCAAGAGGAAATAAATAAAAAGAAAAAACAACAAACCACTTTATGAAAACGTTATGAGGTTTTGTTAAGTGTACAAGACAAAGTTTTGGCCAACTTTTTCTTTCCCCTTAAGCTTTTAGTAACCCCTTCATCACAAACTGACAGGGAGATCAGTGCTGTCTGAATTTTTTTCTTCAAAAGTTTTCTCTCTCCTTCTTTCAGAGGAGTAATTTTTGAGGCAGCCATGACAGCTCTGTCATTTCACTCACAACTCTAAATTTCTCTTTCTGTTGTCAGTCAGCAGGCAGCAGTCACAGTATCTTGATGATCATGATTGATGGCAAAATATATGAGAGTTGTAAAAAGGGCATTGAAGATTATGTCTAAAGCAATCATTTTATGCTTTTATTTTTGTAAGTACAATAAGAAATTAGAAAAGTACCTGTTTGTCTGTAGGTCTTACATTTATTTTTGCATTACATAGAATGGTATAGATATACCTAGAGATATATCTATAAATATTTTTTGATCATAAATGTAAGTACTGAAAGTTGTTTGCACATTTAGTCTCAGTTCAGTATTTATGATATTTTGCCAGTGTTTTACTGTTTTTCAAATTTCCTTTTGAATGATTAATTTCCCATCAAACTCCAGGGCTTAAATGACAAGCAAGGAGCTGAGAGCAATAGCAAAAAGAATCTGAGTCATATTTTCCTTGAAAGAGCTTTATGTCTTCTTGGAAAGTAAAACACATCAGTTATATTGTAAGTAAATAAAACACATATTTAGGGAAGGAGAAATGACTATTGGGCTTTCACATCAGCAAAATTTCTATACAGAATGAGATAGAAAACACCAAAGAAAGCATTTTTTTTCCAGTCGGTCTTGTGCATGGAGTTTATTACAAATTATTTTTAGGAAAAAGGGAACCAAGCTCTATGAGTTTGAGCGCTGCACAATCGCCGTTGGGTTTTTCCATTTGTACAAAGTTATTGCCTGTTTTAAAAAAATCAGCATATTCCAGTAGCTGGTTTGTGTGTGTGCCTACTGAACAGCAATATTTGATCCTGAATAACCATCACTTGCACTCCATTACTACTATCTTTTCTATACTGATGGCTGTTGTCTTGTTTGTTTACAGACATCTATATACAGTATCTATCTACCATGTTCTTTGACAGCTATATGAGGCAAAAAGGGCTATTTTTACTATGTATGTTGATTTAGTTGTGTGAGAGTTCAGTTATTTATTAAATGCTTGCAAGTGGCATAACTGTGTAGGCAAATTGTTGAGCAGGAATAGTCATGCCATAAAAAACAAGTCTTGCTCGACGTGTAACTTATTCAGAGCAGGGAACTGATAAAAGTTGTACCCACGAAAGATCTCTTACTGATACAAGCTGTGTGTCCGGAAGGAAGTTGATTCTAGGGATGATATTCTGACAGCTGTACTGGCAAACCCTTTATATCTGGGTCATGTATCAGGAGAGCTGTCATGTTACCCACCAGTGTGCAGTAATTATTAAATGTGGGTACTGTGGAGACTGATGCTGTGAAGAGAGGCACCTTCTAGATGATAGCGGGTAACTGTTACGATTTGGGCTTTTCAGAGGGCTTAGAGATATTTACCTACTCTAAAAGAGATGAGAAGTGAAGGTGCTGGGGAGAAGCCAGCAGACTCTAGTAAATTCTTTGAAGAATGCTGTTAAATGAAGGAGCAGAGATTCATCTTTTCTCTTTGGAATAGGTCTTAAAAGTGTCTCTGGCCACAAATTTAAAACATGCTCCAGTACATCCAGAAATAACTTGAAAAACTTGTCTTTGCCATTTTTTTGAAATGAACATTTTGTACAACTTCAACATGGGGCACAGATTCCCTGCCTCTGCCATAACGGGAATGGATTGTAGCCATCACTTTGTCTTTTTATGGCACAATGATTTTTGGAGGTTTATCTGGTTTAGTCCGTATTCTGGCTGAGAATGGAGGAGTTTGAAACATGAAACTCATGTTGTAAGATTAGGTAATAGGTTTATCTGCAAGACAACATTCTTACTGTTTTCAGTTTCTTAGCTTGTTTACTTGGGATCATTTGCAGAAACGTGCAAAAAAAAAAAGAGGGCCTCTTTAAAGGATCTTGGTTTTTTGTAAACAGCTCCCCTATTTTTTTTTTGAAACTGCTAAGTGGTATTTTACTTCATAATAAAGGAGTCAAATTCAAGAAATGCTAAAATTACTAATGACACATACACAGTTGAAAAAAATAGAATATTAAGCAAATGAACACAAAAGGTGAATCTAAGACCCATGAATCACTGAAAGTTCTTTGGCACAAAAATTTCTCACAAAGTTCTTTAAAGATATGAACAGAAGGGTTAGGGGGAAGGAGACTTGTTTTATATTGCTATTTGATATTATATTCAAAATGTAGAAATCTGGCGTGATGATCATTTTTTGAACATGGAATCATGGGAAATATTTTGTTTTCCCTGAGAGCCAAGGCGATGTATTTATTTCAAGTTTTATTAAATGAGTTATAAATTTTCCTAGCAATTTAGTCATAGCTCAAGAGGTTTAATTTGCATGTGTTGCCTTTTACAATATGCTTTTCGTAATGTTGCAGATGCTTCTTCCCTAGCTTCAGTAAACAACAGGCAGTTGGCCAGGTTTTTGACTGAACGTTTGCCAACTCTGGGAAATATTAGTTAACTCTCAAGTGGCCGCAGAATGAGTTTTAGATGACTTTATCCAAAAGAATCTGTGAAGATTTAAAATAATATGAAATAAAAAATAAGAAACAAGCTAAGTTTTCTATGTACTGGGATAAACAGAGGAAACGAGGTTTCTTTCTGCGTTGTAATAATATGTTTTTAACATTTAGTTCCAGAATGGGTTGTTTTCAGAAATTTATTTGAAAATTTGTGATGATGATGATAATAATAATAATAATAATAATAATGCGTTCCTTCAGACTAGTGGCAATTCTTCAGTCTTGGAGACACTCAAATACAATGCACTTTACCCCTAGTGTTCTATTCTAATGTTCAAAAGCCCACAAGGAGAGTTTTTTCTTCAACAAAGGATTTATTTTTTCTCTTTTTAAATTGTGTTAGAGCCCAAGGCTGTAAGATAAGAGATGGACACTGACACTAACCCAGCCATGTATTACCACTGCTTACTACAGAAATAGAAATGGTTTATTTTTTTTCTAAATGTTTTTATTATGCTTTATAATTTTTAGATGCAAGACAGTAGAAAGTACAGTGCATCACTGCTTTCTACTCTGCTGCAGAAATTATGTAAGAATAATGAACTCCACTATTGTGGTTTAATGCTACTGTGGAAGAGGGAGAAAATATGTGCCATTGCACATGGTTAGAACAACAGATGTATGTGTTACTTTAAGTGAATTCCTCATTTCAGTAAGGTGTTTCCATTATAATACTCATGAAATCCAGTCTTAAGAGAAGTAGAGGGACTTGAAACCATAGATAGCTACTGTGATCTGCTTAAAGCAAGCAACTCAACGTGTGTGTCCTACAGTGTGCATATATTTAGTAATGTTATACTAGTGGCTTGAAAACTCAGTCAAGACCAAGGCCCGTGTTTACCGAGGCACCAAACGTTTTCTGCCCTGTAAGGTGAGGTGAGCAGTAAAAGTACCTTGCCAAAAAGCAAGTAGAAGCCTGGCCTCTGGCTTTTGATGTCCTGGTTGCCCAGCTCACATTTCTCCATTCAGGCAGCATCGTACCATTTGGGGCTCTCTGCCCCATGGGTGCTCATGGGTTATTGATCTCAAGCGTTACTGATTGCCCACAATCAGATGGAAAATAATTAGAAAAAACATGTTGGTCTGCTAGCTTCAAAATGACTGGAAGTTGTTCCTGGAATATAGTGTTTATTGAAATCATATGAACAATCATATCCCTATAATTTCACAAGAAGCAAGTGGGAATATTTAAGACATTTCAATAGTATTTTCTTGAAAAGTAAATTGTGTGAATTTTGATTGATATGATACGTTAGGACTATAACTGAAACTGTATTTGTTACAAAGGAGTGACCACTGAAACAATTTCTTTACTATATATGTCTTTAGACTTGCATTATTAATATTCAAAGGGAAATGTCTTTTACGTTGTACTGCAGTTTATACTAATGCTTTCATGTTATGAAATCATTTTTTTTCTGTTGAAAAGCTAAAATGAAGCAGCATTGTTGTTCATGTGCTGCATCAAACTAGCAATGTGCAGTTTTGTGTCTACTGCATTTCCAAAGCAATAAATACATGGATAAAAAATCAGAGATAGGAGGCAGGATTTTCCTTTGATTTCCACAGGCACAGCATGCCGTTGTTATAACAGAAATCTAATCGGGAGATAAAAATTTGCTTGTATTTGCCAGCTGTTTAGTGCAACAACTAATGTAGTCTGTATTATTTCTTAGATGATCAGAAGGTGCAAAACCACTTCTTAACTCAAAATTTATAGATATATATTTTAGAAATAAATGGAATCTTACTGCATAAAACTCACGCTTTGAAACTATTTTCTGTATGTAACACTTCAGGTTTTTGGCTCAGGCTGTATCTTTCACTGAAAGTCTATTTACAGCCATCAACACTTCCCTAAAATAACAATTAGGATTCTCTTTTGTTTCTCTCCTGCAGTCGAGCACGTTTAACTGGCTATATGTGACTAATCTCTTTGAAGCAATCAAGAGTTACTCTAATAAGTAGAAGTTTAGAACACACATAGCTTTATTACAGCTTTGTTGACTTATGTTTTGTCAGGGTTTCACTTAAGAAAAATTTGTGGGCAGCCTGAATTCTACCTAGGAGTCCATTTACAGTGTTTCTGTTTGGTTGCCTCTGGTTGTTCAGAGGAAACTTGCCAAAGGGAAATGCAAACTTCAGGGACTTAAGCTGTCTGAACGTGGATGCTACCTCATGAGAAAACTATTGGGGTCTTGCTTTTGAACTGAGAAGTTCATATTTTCCTCCAGGTTTTAGCGGAACTAAGATTAATATTTCACTGTACACCTTAAAGGTGAAAATGAATTATACATGTGGGAGGTGTCCGTACCGAAACCACAGTTCAGTTTAAAAATAAAGTATTCCTTCTACCCTCCTAAATAATCCTGTGAGCTGTAATGCAATACTTTTGCTTTTGATGTCATTTGCAAAATGTAATGAATCTGAAAGAGGAAAAATAAATTCTTCTTTCTACAAAAATAAAATCCTCAGTTATTATTATTTTTAAAACTAGAGATGCACCTTTAGGTGGGAAGGGTTAGACTGATCAGTACTTCAATAGGAATGTGTTTGGAAAACAGATTTTTCCAAAAATGCTGGGGTTTAGGTGTTATCATTACAGAGTTGGCTGATATTTTGTGCTTCTACGCACCAGACTGGTAACACTTTAAATTGTCTTTATCATAATGAATTTCAGTAAATTCTTGAATATGATACCAGTGTGGTATTGTTTATGTGTCTATACAAGTAAATAATATGTGTGAAGTTCTTCATAACTCCTAATTCTCAATTTTTGTCAATATTTTAGGCATTAAATAGCCTGTTTACATGCTAGCATTAATCAACAATGCTATTGTGAAATGTACCTTCTTTATCAGTTCCTTGTTTTATTTCAGTTTATGATGTGGTTCTGTTTATATTTTAAATCTTATATCTTTGCTCTTACTTAGAAGTGATAGTTTGGAGTTTCCATATATACTACTTAGGGGTCAATAGTGAAAAAAAAAAAGCTTAAGTAGGGAAAGCGGTTTCATTTTGATTCTATGTGTTTCCTATATTGATTAATGGCAAAGTGCTGTCAGAAGCTGTCCTCTGCAAGCACACGCTATGTGCATGCTCACCATTCTTGTATTACTGTTATTTTTTTAAAGGGTCTCAATTGTTGATTAGTGGATTTTCATGCTTGATGCAAAGCTGCACCCAGTCACTTATGTTGAGACCATTACATCCAATTGTGCAAGCAAACATTTAAATATTCTGGTAACTTCTGGATCTAAGCCAACAGGTTGTGGAACAGCTAGAAAAGCAAGAGAGCCGTGCTACGCGTTGGCAATGGAGACTTCACTCATGGAGTGAAGAAAAAAGAGTTGTAGATCCTGTCAGTATATACTTCACGAGGCCTATCCCACTTGCCGTGAGGTGGTGAGAACCTGATGGTCCTGCTGCTCTAACAAGTACTGTCGTTTGTCACTGTCTTGACATACACATTTCTGCTTGAGGGACACAAAGAGAAAGAAGGTATTAGCATCTTTCATGCAGGAAGAGCATTGTTGTTTTTTGCGTATTGGGAAGCATAAATCTTGGTTTTGCCACAGAACAAAACTATTCCTGTTAATCCTGCAGACATCGATTCAGTGCAAGACCTGAGAAAAAGGAGCTTTGGATGCTTTTAACAAAGCATCTTTTATTAACATCTGTTTTCACTGTAACAGGTGTAATAGGTGCAAAATAGTAACATTGCTGAAACTTCAGGAAATACTCTTTGTAGTTAATACTCGGTTTCCTCCCGTGTGAAAGCAGAACAGAACCAACTATGAAGGTTGCTGCTACTGGAGGGGGTGGGGGGGCATCATTCCTCACTTGTGTGTGTGGCTTGTTGTGGCTGCTTACAGTGGTTACTATTTAATGATATTAATTACTGTAATGGTGTGACTTTATCCATCCAAGCATTTTTGTTTTATTTAAAAAACGATGGGGAAAAAAAGAAAGTTTTAATTAAACCAAATGTAACTTCAAGTCTTTAGAGTATTTAAGTGTCCTGTGACAAAAGCTCTTAGGCTTTAGGGAGGTTGACAGGAGTGAGAAGACCTGAGTTAAAATAGCTTAAATGGGATTGATATATCTGAACTGGCTTCAATTCTCTTCACTTGGTACAGCTTCATATGAGATGCTGAATTTAAAATTAGGTTTTAAAATAAAATACATTAGAGTGAGGAGAAGGGACACCAAGACCTTTTTTGACACCCTGTGCCAGTAGGACAGCAAAACACATTTGGTAAGGTTATAGATGCAGTCTTCACAAACATATTGAGTTCTTTAAAATACTTAATTTCAAAAAAGATTTAGATAGGTATGTCCTAATGCATAGCCGGTTAACAACGGGTGATCTTAGATTCCTCCAGATCGTGATGCTTGAAAAAATTATCATGATCCTAAAAGCTCCAGAGCGTCTATCCCAACTGTAAAGATACAAAACCAAGCTAGAACTTTAGTTTCTCTTATTTTACTGAGTTTTAAGCCCATTCCAACTGCAAAGAGAAGACAAATTCAATTATTATGACTCAGCTGATGAGAGGTAACTTTTTTAAGCTGCCATAAATTTATCTATCCATGCTGAGTTTGTGTCATTCCATGCTTCTTGTCCAGAAACTGTGATTTTTGAAGCTTCTCACATAGATGTCTTTTGAAAACTTTTTTTGTTGTTGTTATTTTGACGCTTTCTCAATTTAAAAAGAAGTGGTAGTCAGAAACTGGAAAAGGATGAGAATGGAAAAAAAATTGTAATAAAAGAAAGACAGAAATAAAAGAATGCATAAAATATCAAGTTCTTTTCTCAGGGAAAAAGAAAAGAAAATAGAGAAAAGGAAGAAAGGATGCGGCAACTAGAAATGTGAGACTAAACCACAGTTTTCTCTGAAGCTAATGTAGATCAGCTAATACGGGGAAAAAATCTAGGAGAACACCTCTCCAGCCATATGCATAATTGCATAATATAAACACAATAAACACAAATAAATATATAAGTGAAGTTAAAGATGCTAAGGTACCTTACTTCTTCCCCTGCTTCCCACAACCCCATACCTTGTCAGTAATATTATTGTGCTTCTCTGATTTTGACTTATACTGCATGCACTGGTGAATGACCAAGGTTTAAACATTCATTCAATATTAGCATGTATAAGAACTGTAGGATACTTTCATTAATTGGATTAGGGTTATATGTGTTTCATTTAAAAGCTGCAGTGATCACTAATGGAATGACCTTGAAGTCATTATCTGTTAAGAAGCAGGAGAAAAGATTGTTTTTCATGTTCAGTTGTATTTGTCTTCTGAACATAATTTTCCAATGAAATACAGTTCCGACTCTCTAAGCACATTTTTTGAAGCTGAAGTTGAATGGTCTACATTCTTTCAGCTGTTGTTTTATTTCGTGACACTGACTAAATATTGCAGGTTTTGGTCGGCTTTATTTGTAAGTTTTTAAACCAAGAACACTGAATATTGTTCATTGTCTCTTTTTCTCCTTTTTTGTCTCTTTTTTAAATTTGACAAAGACAGTGTAGCTAGGAAGGTTGCCTATATTTCAGATGCCAAAGCGTTACTTGGATATCCACCAATTAGTATTAAAAAATATGCTGTGCTGTACCTACCAGGTGTTTCAGAGCACCATTGCTTTGCATTTTGTGCTTTATCTAAACAAATACATAGCCAAGGAGTATTGTCAGTAAATCACTAAGATTTCCAGTCTTGTTCCCCTCTTGCACTTCCTCACGTGCAGGTCTTTTTACCTCCGAACAGCAGACTAGTTTCTGTGTTTCACATCATCATTTTGTCTGCCACTGTTGAGATTGCCACTTAGCATTTGCAGAAATGCGTGTACACAGAATAAAAAAAAATATTTAAAAACATTTACAGATTTTCTAATAGAAGTTGTTTCTTCTCTCTCAGAAAGTTTTCCTCAAACAGGGATCAGCAGTAATGCTGTATGACTCAGGCGATGAGGTGCGCAACACAACATTGATTTCTGGTGAAAAAGATAGAAGTAGTACATCCATAGATTTCAGGGTCAAGAAACAGTTTCCCAAACAACAGTTGTATTACCTAATAAATCCTTAGGCCTAGGGAATTTTAATCCTGACAGTTTTTCTGTTCTGACAGAATCAAGTTAAGAGCATCTTTGGATTGACTTTAATTTTATCACTCCGTGCCGTAGCCAGACCTAACCCTATTGAGTTGGGGAGAAGCAGGCAGCACGATGAAGAGACTGAACTCTTGTTCCAGGAGACAGAGAGTAAACATATTGTGTTAATAGTTGGGAGATCACATCTTTTTCACTTCAGTAAAATTCCCTCTGATTCTTCAGGAATGGGGCTTTCTAACAGCTGAGGTTCAAAATATAATAGTGCTTTTGGATATACTGGATCTCTTTAGGTCAAAGCCTGTATCTGTTTCATATAATGTATTAGGTATTAGTAACTAATAGAAGAGTTTAAAAAAAAGAAAAAAAAAAAAGGAGTCCTGAATATCTACATCAGCTTGGTGTGACTGTGTTATTTAGAAGAATTTGCAACTGCGTCACATCCATTGACCCAAGGAAAAAGCAATAAATGTGGCCAGCTGCTAACTATTTTAAAAAGGAAGAAGGAAAAATGCTCTTTTCTGAAGGAAGAGGAATTAGGTGACTGATGAGGAAGTGCTTTCTGGGCACATTTTCATATTGAATAGTAGCACTGAACCTGATTAACATTAAAAAGCGTTTATTGTTCCAGTAAGTTTGTGTTAAGATCATAGAAAATCCTTAGACAGCCTTGCTTGGGTGAGCCTTCCTTTTCTTAATATCATACTTGTTTTCAGTTCTCATTTAATATTTAAATTTCCCCTGTGTCACCACACCACCTGGACATTAATTGCTGGCATTCACAGAAGAGATGAGATGGATGAAATATTTCAGGTGAGTCATCTGATCTAATTTGGAAAGTTTTCTGTGAGAAAAGAACAGCTTTTGATTTATAAGGGAAGGTTGTCTGTTATCAAGATATACATGTTGGAATTTATTATCAAGAATCTGCTTTTAATTTTAGAGATTGTTTACCTAAACTGCTATATGTCAGAGCTCAGGACAAATTTCTGCTTAGCATTTAATTTTAGATACTTGCCATAGTGGACAGTAAAAAATGGGTCCCTAGAATTCGTGGCATCATTATGAATCTTACCTTCTGGCAGCCCCTGCCCGCAGTTCGTCTTTGAAATCTCCTTGGCGCTTGTTAACCCTGCTCTGACATGTAAGAGCTCCCCTTTATTTATTGGACTTTGCCCGTTTATGAAAAAGTACAGGAATTATTAATGGTTTAGTATCTATTAATGCATTACTTGGGCAGAATTCAAATTCCAGTATTTATGGTAAACCCCTTTATAATGAAATGAGCATAGAAACAGGAAGGCTGATTCTTCAAGTTAAGTGTCTTTTACTCCAAGAACAATTGCCTGTAAAATATGGTCTTACTGGCTTTTTATTTATAACCATAAATAAGAAATAAGCACTTTATGTATGAAGGGAAGTGATTAAGAATATTCGTGTAGATGATAAAGAACAAATAACCTGATTCAATGAACTTTATATTGGGTATGTTGTCATGGACTCTGGTTTTCTGTCAAAAGCTACTACTGCTCTGCATCCAGCAGTGAGTTCCTATCACAGTATTAGAGTCGTGTGGGGTGCCAGAACAGGTAGCATGTACACCTTCTGTATCAGATCTGAACATCCAAAAGCTGAAACTAACCCAGGGAAATCCAGCTCTTAAGTGATTTGCTTTTGATCTTAAGGGCTGATGTAGTGCAGGAGGCATTTATACTCTCCTGCACAGTGCAAAAATCCATCTTTTTGCTTTCCTGTGAAGCATTGGGCTTTGGTTTTCACTGATAAAATCTTTTTCTTTTTAAGTTATAGCACAGAACATAATGACAGTAATGGGTTCAACCCAAATGTCCATATAGACCAATATACTGTCTCTGACAGGGGTCAGTCGTGGGAGGGAAGAGTGCAAAACCAGGGAAACCTATAATGATACTTACTATATGTTTCCAGTGATTTGCAGAGACCGAGTGAGAGAGACAGAGGCATTAGTGCATTTGAAAGACATCCTATTTATATAAGCACTATACCAAAAATAAAACAGTGATCGATTGCGGTTTTATATAATAGATGTTAAACTGGGAAAGGACAGGGATAGCTGTGCGAAGCAGAGTGGATAATGTTGTAGAATTTATAAATCAAGAGATGATGCAAAAAAGGGAGCAATTTGTGTAATGTGTAAGCACTACAGCTTTCGCTTATTTGGCTGAACTTTTCTTGCCATGTGGAACATGCAAAAGAAGTGCTTTAAAGGTAACGGCATATCTGTATTTTTATAACTTCCTTTATAGTAGCACTTTATTCAGTGAAATGTTAGTCTTGAAAATATTCATCATCAATGCTAACTATGAACAATAGTAATCAAATTCCATGGCTCTTCATATAAAAGCTGAGCCCATCCATCACAAAGCATGCCCTATGACTATATATCAATTTTAAGCATTAAAGTTACACAGTATTATCTTAGCATTAGGTTAACTGTCAAATAAAAATAAAAATTAATAAGCTGGAAAAAAGAAAGAAGATGAGACATTCCTCATTTAAAATCCTTAACTGATCTGGCATAATTGAAATGTCTCTTAGCAGAAATGTTAGCTTTAATTCAGATAAGACTCTCAGCTCTCAATACCATTTTTATGGTAGTCCAATAATTCCTGAGGTACAAAACTACTAGGTATAAATGCTGATAAAGTCCAGCCTTCTTCCTCGTATGTCATTGACAAGAAGCATATGTTTGGAATTAAAGAAGATCCAGGCAAGTTTTCAACCTTGAGATCTCCGCCTCTTTGCTCAGAGAGGTTGTGAGGTTTAAAATTCTGCAGTCACCAGTGTTAAAATTTCTGCTGCCATTTCTGTTGTGGTCCCTCAGAAACATTGTGGAGTTGGGGCTGCATCATTTTAAAAAAAAAAATGTGTGGAAGAGCTGAACACTGGTTTTGGTTTACAGTTTAATAACTGTTAAAGCAACTGTGATAGTTTTTTTTTTTTGTCTGGCTAAATATGTCTAGGACTAGGTTGCTTTCTCTCTTTTTTATTTTTTTCTAGCTTTCTTCTTCTCTAGGTACCCCAGATAAGGTATTTACCCTGTGACAGTATCAGAGCAATAGAATATTGTTATGCTCCCATTTACTTGACCTTAGCCAAATGCAATACGGAAATATAATCTTTAATGTCTTTGCCTAAAATCAAGCACATCTAAGGAGAAAAAATTGTGCAAATTGTGTCTCTCATATTTCATTTTAAATACTGAAAACAAGTATTTCTTTCATCTGACTTTTATTTACAAGAATCCAATCCAATGAAGAATTTTTGATCAGGCAAGCCTGGTAGGAAGGCAGCCTGTTCATCGGTGGTGACTTTGCATTTTTCTAAATTGCTTCGGTTTGCCATCACAATTATTTCATATGTAATTCCAGTGTATGTGTGTAGCACTAAAGTCAATGCATAGCATTTCTCCTGCCATTTATTTATTTTAAATTTACTGGATGTGCCTTGCAATGAGATTATTAGTGATAACATTGCAGTCTTAATGAAGTTTGCACATTTCTTGTAGATTATTGGAATACAAAGTTCTCGTTAAGGAAATTAAAGAAATCTCCTATTCTTGGTTCACTTTAACACTAAAAACTCCCACCTTGTTAATGGTTTTATTTTTGCCGTTAGTCAAGTTTAAGCGACAAAATAAGAAATATTTATGTGAAGTAAGTTAAATTTTGATCTCATTTCCGCAAGATCTGTCTTACTTAAACAGTTTTTAACATTGCAAATACACTTAAACATAAATAATATAAGAAAAAATTCCCTTGCTGCTCAAAGGAATGTATTGGTAGTGTTAGTATATCATATTCCTTTCACTACTTCTACTATTTGTTCTCTGCTTTGTTTTGAAGAATAGTAGAAGCTTGGGCCTCTGTCTGGTGAGATGATGAATAGGAATCTAGAGAAACTAAAATTATCTCTTCCCATTTTGAATTTAAAATAAAAGCGTACTAAAAAAAATTTCCTTTATGTGCCGTTAACTTGAACAGTAAGCAAATACAACTGTTCTGGTATCAGCCAAAGGGTGAGCACGAAAAATATTTGGCCTGAAGATTGTAGGGTTCAGGTGGGATAGAAGTGATTCTGTATCATATTGCATTGAGAAGTAATCAGGTGAAGCAGGATGCTGGTAGTTCAGAAGGTTCTATAAACATGAATATCACTGCTAAATAAGTTATTTAACCTTGCACTATAAATGCTTCAGATTTTGTTCTTTTCAGGTGTGATGACAAAAGACTAAAACCATTTCTAATACAAATGTCTAATGCATTACTGTCATAAATGTTCTCTCAATGTGTATATATAGAAAGAGAACAATGGGCTGCAATGTACTGCGTACTCTGGTAAAATTCACTTAACAGCTGAGTAAGCGATCTTAAAAGCACCTGTTTCAGACCTCTACTTCAAATAGTTATTTTGTTCACTTCTTGATTGCTCTCAAACTTGGTTGTTGTCTAGTTATTTATATTTCCTGTGTGAATGTTTTATATTTGCAGAGGTCTTTAGTAAGAGGTTGTTAACTCCCCTTGCTCAAGCAATAATTGTGTAATAGGCATAATTTGCCATGATCAAAAATTGGCAAAATCCCATAAAGCAAAAGGTTGAAATAAATGGCTAATTTTCACTGTTCTGAAATATTGGGGGAAGGATAACTCTCTCTTCTGTAGCTCTGTACCAGTGAGGTTAAGCAACAAGATAGTGGCATTTGTTGCTGATGATATTTTTTAGGTTAGTTATGACCCTTTTACAGACATAATGAGAACAGGCATGTAAGCAATATGACAGCACATGAAATTCACTGTTGATGAAAATAATGTACCTACGTTTGAAAGAAATGGTACTGTTCACACTTCTGACAATTTGAAAATAACTCCCCAGTTATGGAGACTGACCTGTGTTTTACTCCATATGAAAAATATGAATATGCAGAAGGAAAGAAATAAAAAAAGATTACCAAAACATTGGAGTGGGAGTGGCCTTACCTACAAAGCTTTATTGGATCTGGTCACCTTACCTAGATTTGTAGGTGTATTATACAATAGTAATAGTAACAGTTTGACTTTGAGTATAGGAGATTATAAAACTAATTAAAAAGTTAATTTTCATGTAAAATACAGTATGTCTTTTTTACTTGACTTAAAAAACAAAACAAAGTAAACCTCCCAAAAACCTGGCAGCTCCAAACTCCATCTTGTTAAAAATGTGCTTCTTATTCCCACTCTGGAGTTGGGACACTTCATTCTCTAAGCATTCAATCTTGTTATGCTGTCTGCTGCATCAAAGAACCCATTACTGAAATTTCATACTCTGCACACACTGGCAAACTGTTTTCAAGTCACTGTTCTATTGTTCTTGTGTTGAAAAAAATTGATCTGCTTGGGTTTTTAATAAGAGATCCTGCCTACTATTCTAAACTTTTATTGTGGTTCCTCCCTAAACCCACTGAGTTTATCATCCTTCTTTAACTGGAGATGCTCTGGTTGAAAACAATATTCACATCTTAGTTGCACTTGTGCCAGATATGAAAGATAGTTTCCTTACTCAATGATCTTGTAAGTATACACCCGGTCATCTTATTATCCCTTCAGTGTTGTTTTGTGTAACTGAGGAACAGCTGATAACCCATCACAGCTCTTGGGTCTTTTCAGAGGTTCGGAAGGTCTCCATACAGCAGCATGTTCAATTGTATTCTGTGCTTCTACAAGAATGAGTTTACATGTAGCAATATTATAAAATAAATTGCTTTTCAAAAGGGTTGTTACGGAACAGGAAAGACTTCACACAACAGTGATGATAAATGGTATGAGATGTGAAAAAACTTGTGAATGGACCAAGAAAAGATTATGATAGCTTTATATTAGAATGGGCAGATATAAGAAAGTAAGATGAAAACTATTAATTTGTCTAGAAAAGACAGATGCAGAGCTCTGTCTTTGTAACGTCAATGAAAAGAGGGAGTTTGGTTAAACAGTCATGTTTGCAACTGGTAGGTGTTTTCACTTGAAAGGTGACTAGATTATGCAGTTTGGAATGGAATGTCATTGGTATCAAGAAACAGAAAAAAAACACCTCATAGTTGATAACGTTATATGAATGACAAGGAAATCAGCTATTGACAGGTATTTGGAAATGGTGAAGAAACTTGTTTCAGAGTCTGAACCAAATTCAGGTTAATGTGAAACCTTATCTTCTAACTAGTGCATTCTGAAGCATTTCTTTAATGTTGCTTAAGACAGCGTGGGGAACTGTATGAACTGAGTGTGACAATCCTGGTGCAGTTTTAACCCATTAATGTTAGTCCAGTTGAACCTTGTAGTAGAATATCGGTGTTTAATATTCCTTGTGTTTAAGACTGAGTTAATTTTAGCTTCACAAAACGGTGTGGAATGGAAGAAATGAATCGTGAAAGCTTTTGGAGCCTTCTGAGCCATGTCAATTGACAAAGGAAGTGGCTTTTGCCAGTCTCAAAGTAGGTAACACAGCCCATTTTCATTGAGGAAATACCCATGAAGGTTTTATAGGAACTCTTTGGGGTTAAAATTAGAAACATATTAAGTAACAAGACATAAAGTAAATGGCTAGGTAATTCTTGGCTCTATACATGGGAGTACCTCCAAATATTACTACAATAAAATTTATAGAACAAATGAACAACCAAATGATGTAACAGCAATTTTAGTCATGTCCTGAATCAATCCTACTTATCTATAGTATTTAACATGAATTCTACTTGAAACAGTGTTGTACCTGTGAGGCAGTTTCATAAAGCCACTATGTTTTTTATATAACATTTTGTCCCTTTAGAAATTATCATGACGCATGTCAGGAGCTTTCACACTGAAAAAAATATGTCACATTAGCTTCCAAGTTTCTGATTGTCTAAATAACACAGTAACTCAACATACAGCTGTCTGGCATTTTGACAGTACAATAACCCATAATTCTTTCTGCCACTCAACACTTCAAGGTTAGCATTTTGTAGTTTGCTCTCAAGGAGTATTCATTTAAATTTTCAAGAGGCAAAGAGTTGAATGCTGTCTTATACTGCTCTTTTGATTTATTTTTTATTTACTTTCCTACTGTATGCAGGTTTTTAAACTATATATATATATATATGGTGTGTGTGTGTTTGTGTATATATATTTGTATTTTATTTTTAACCTGCAACTTACCAGGGGTTAGGAGGTTCATCTACATCTCTGTTTTACAAAATATTGGAGGCAGTGAGTATTTACCGCAGAACTTCCTATAGCACTTTATCATACAATATTGGAAGCATCATCTCCCTTACTGTATTGCAGGGAACCACAGACCTGGTTAGTTATTGAGCAATTTCTTCACGGGAAAATGTGGAAGGAATCAATGACCTTTGGGAAGAGTTGCTTTCGATTAAAAACTTAAATCTCGAGATTTTGAGGCAAGAGCAAATTTTGAAATTCATAATGAGATGTTGGAGCGTAGTCTTGTTTGTGAACTTAATGCAGTTTAATCTTGTTGGAATTGACTTGTAAATCAAATGCTTAATGTTAGGCAAATCCTTCAGTCTTACAAGCTCTCAGATACAGACACTGGCATCACGAGGTTCTAATAGCTCAGACTTCTCAGTGATAAAAGAAACAATTTGTCTTATAACAGGAATTTTCTGTTGAGAAAATGAGGATTAGTAAGTAATGAGAGGTTTGCAGTGATAAATAATGTTAATATTGTAGATTTTGGTGCAGATAACATTTTAAATTTTTGGTACAAGTTGTTCCTTACGTAAGTGTTCTGCTCTGCATTTATGCCTATCAGTAGGCATGTCCAAAGACTTTCTACCGTGTCTTTCTACCGTAATGAAAACACAGAAAGAGAAGGGATGTTAAACTTTGATCATTTTTGGAGCAATCCACCTGGAGCAAGTTGTTAGAATTGTCCTATTAAGACCGAGCCCCTACCTATATGTACAGATTCATGATTCAGTGAAGCCATTCAGATATAAGGCCAAACATTTTGTTATTTTTGCAGAGATCAACACATTCAAACTTGACCTAAACGTGTCAAAACCTCGGAAACAGCAATGCTGTTGATAAATTTCTGGCTATTTTGAACTTAGGTGTGCAAGTCAGACCACGTACATTTATGGTCAACGATTACTGTATTGAAAAATTTGTAGGTTTTGTTACTGGAAAATAAATAGGTTTTACATATTGCAAGTAAATGAGATAAAATGGAAATATATCATGATTTGAAATACAGGCAAAACACTTTATTAAAAAAACTTCCACCAACATTTACATGGGTTTTCCCCTCAAATATTGTCTGGATATCAAGAATTAATTACAGCTTTTAAAGAATCAAAACCCCCATGTATTACTAGCTTACGTGTGCATGTGCAGAGTATAAGCATGTCCTGGAAACGCACAAGAATGCATTGATTTTTTCTCTTCTTTTGTGCAATCACTTTTCATATGATTCTGAGAGGAATATAATTCAATGTTTTAAGTCTTGGGAAAACAGGGTAGTTTCTGAGCTCTTTAAAAGACAAAAAGAATTGTCGGCCCCATATCTGAAAAAACTGGGATGAAATTTAGAACAGTTTAAAATTGACTATTGAGAAACAAAACAGCCTCTATATTATTGCCAAGTTCCTCCTGAACACACTTAAACTTCTGCATGTTCAGTCCTTTCTTCTCTTGTGCTATTTTTTTCCTTTCACTTCTTGAGCTGAGCTGGAAAGGAGAGGGCATACGCTTAAAAGTTTGAAGTGGTTAACTTCAAAAAAAGATAAAAATATCCTTAACTGGTAGTACAAATAGCAGAAATTGAATACTATTCCAAAATATGCCTGAATAGCTAGGTAAACACGTACCAGGTGTTGTCAGGTAAGACATCTGGGGGTTTCTCACCAAATTCTTGCTGATGTCCAGTTTTACAACTTCTGAAGGCATCAAAGTACGTGTGTGGCTAGTACCTTCTTCAAAGTGCCAACCCCAGCAGACAGTACAAAACACAGCTTAATAGAGCTTTATTGTGATCCCTTCCCTTGTCTGCCTTTGCTTTGTCTTCCTCTGTTGCTGTTTCTCACTTGCTGAGTTCTTTTGCTGTCATTCTCATAAGTTTTGATTGCTCTTTCTGTTATTACTGTTTTGGACAGGCTTTCTCTCCTTCAGCATTCTGTGATTCTGTAATACATCTTTACCTGCTGGGGAACATCCTTTCTGCTTCAAGGTTTTCTGTTCTTTGAGCAGTATCTATGCATGATGGAGAAGTTGGACCTCGAGATGATGTGACTGCAACATGCATGTACGTGTAATCACGTTGACAGAGGATAAGTTTGGGTATTGGGGCGTTTGTCAAGGTGGAGTAGGAACACTGCCTTGGAGCTGAAGTGCATGCTTCTCATCAGGGCTTTTCTGATCACAGGGCTGCAGCAGAAAGCACATAGATCCTGACTCGAGAGAGAGTTCATGTGTTGCAGATACAGCTGATAAATGGGTGGAGCCACTTTGTCTGACTTCTGAGAGAAACGGACTGAGGGAGGGGCCATAGCTGTTCATTGAAATCCATAAGGTGTTGGTGGGAGGGTGGCACAAGTGGTATCATGAGTCTTTTTAAAGGCTTCTTGCTTTTTTTGATTTCTTAAAAAATTTCTTTTTCCTGTATCTGAAAGATGCCAACTGTTGTTTGGTTTGTTTCGTTTCTTCAGTTTGTGACGTTTTATGTAACCTACTCCTTCTGGTTTTGACACTGTCGTAAAACACTTGGCCTCCTATATGACCTCTTTAAAACTTTCCATAGGAAAAAAAAGGTTCATAAATACAGTGTTGAGAATGGGGGAAAGATCAGATGCGTGTTTTGTCTGTTGCTGGGATTGTAGCTTCCAAATCTGCAGGAATACTTTTGTTTAATTTTTTTGTTCAGAAGAATAATAGCATGTTCCAAAGGGGACAACTGATGCATTTATTCAGCTCACCTGGCAAAACCTCCTATCCCATCAATATGTCATCACCATTTTGATTTCCAATACCTTTCAGATGTTTAAAAAACCTTTGCCTCTTATTTTTATACTAAGCCTATATATTAGTTAACTCTGTGAACCTGTCACATCATGTCTTGGAAAATTGATTATGAAAGCCGTGACTTAGTGTTTTGTGATGCACTTGGCTACCAAAAATAGACTTTAAGAAATAGATACCATAAGGAAAACAAAAATTAAAAAGGAAAACATTGGAGGTTGTAGATTTTAAAACATATATAATTACATGTTTCTTGGATGCCTTTTGACTGATTAAAAATAAAAACAAGATTGGAACAAAGCAAGCCTTTAAGTGTGTGCCTGCAGTTTCTCTTCTCCGAGTAACTGAATACAGGATTTCTTCTCTAACCCTGTTCCAGCAAGAATATGCACTGCTTAGGTATTCATTTCAGTGGCATTGACAATACTGACAATATAATTGACCTAAAAAGTTCTGAATTTCCTGTTAATGCACTTTAGAAATGTACATCAACTACAAAAAAATCATTTCTATCTACATTTCACTTGATTTCCATTTTCAAGAAAGGAGGTTTCATCATTATTATTCTATTTGAATAGCACTGATATCTTGAGAGATGGAAGGAGACTTCTATTGTATGCAGGAGTACTTTATTTCGATATTTTCTTTGTCTGATTATACATGATAAACACACATTAGTGACATTCCGTGCATGTTTTGAAGATAAGTGGGATATCTCTTTAAACCATTCCTGACACTTCCTAACCTGTGGGCTTAATGGCATATTCTTTCTTTGATTCAATAATTTGTCTGTCAAAAAAGCTGTGCTGACATTCTCGTTGTTGTGGGACTGAAATGGAAAGAAATCTCTTATCTTTAAGATAATTTTTGAAAAATCGAGGTGAACATTTTAGGATAAAAATGTTTTAAAAATGATTTCAGTTGGAAAAAAAGATTTAAGTGTTGACATTATACCAACTGCTAGATGGCAAGTGATAAAAGGAAGAATGTTATCTAAAACTGTAAGTCCCCTTGAATTAATTAGGGAATGTGTGAAATCTTAGAAATGAAGACAGTTTCCACTACTACGCCTTGCATAAGTATTAGTTCTGTCAAATAGCTAGTAACTTTTAAAATAATGGACTGCGATGTAGCTAAGTCTGATTTGCCAAACCTGTGTGTCTTTTCTGTGTAAGGCAAATATATGTGTGCATACATGAACATGTGCTTGTGTATGCATATTGTCTGTGTATGTGTTGGTATCTATGTGAATATTCTGGTACGCTGTCTACCCAAAATAATCTATTTGGGACTATTTTATTCACAGAACTGGTGTAGAGGGGATTAGTTCAGACAGAACCCTTCCGTTTTTCTTAGCACAGTCCTTTCTAAAGCGGTAGTGTAATGTGGAAAATAAAGGGTGTAAGCTCTGCGTGAAACAAAAATGAACCCCTTGGCTCTCTGGTTTTAATCTGATCAAGAAACACAGAACCATATCAGAGGCCAGTAGTTCAAATGGTGTTACACGATTGTGGAAACTGCTTTTGTGCTTTGAAAATTTTCACTGGAACCTTGTGAGCCGGCTCTGAGTTCTGTCTTCTGGGCATGCTGGTTTTACTTGCCTTTTTTTAGGAGCATGACAGACCTAGCGATTCTAATACTTTTACGCTTAAAAGTTTATGCTGTTATGAGAGATAATTTAGGCAACAGGCTCCACAGGGGAATTAACACGTTTTAAGCATTTGATTAAACACTCAGGGCTTACTTTCTTCATTGTTTTGCCCAAGTTTTGTTTTTGCCATTGAGCATTCCTCAGTGTTTTTTCCACAGCTGAAGGCTCTGCGGAACTCGTGTCAAATGTGCCTCGGGCTGGATGGTTGAGTAACAGGGACTGATCTTGCAAGAGGTTTCTGCCTTAATTTCTCTTTCCTGATGATTAGTCTTGTCCCCTTTACGTTAGAATTATGAAAGGCTGAGCTGGTGACTGTAGCCTATAAGTTACGATTTGAGGCTGAAGCTCCTTGGTTCACAATGCTTGCAAGGGCTGGAGAGCTACAATGTGTTTTGAGATGCTTGTCACCATGGTAGAGTTCAGAGAACTCGGGTGGTTTAAATATACGAGCCAGACACAATTGCTGGCACAATAGGTGGAATTGAGAGGGAAGGAGCAAAACTGTGAATTATGAGAGAGAATAACAGAATTGCCTCCTTTTTAAGATTCATAACAAGTAATCAGACTCTTACGTATGTTCAAAGTCAAAAAGAGAATACGGTTTTAGCAACAGACATAAACAAGATGAAACGCCCTCCCTCTAATTTTTACCTTCTGGAAGAAACCCAAAATCAAACCCAAGAAACACACACCTAAAGAAAAGATGCAAGGATTTTGTTGGTCTAAAAGTAACCAGAGATTTAGAGATCAGAGCTCTGAAATGAACTTCGTTTATGCACTCAGTGTTTGAAACTTGTCTACCCTGTAGCTATTACCATTGTGAATTCTAGTTATGGTGCTTTGTAGGTCACCTCTGACACCTATTGTGGGCAGTGCCTTTGGTCAATCTCAGTGAGAAGTTTTCTTTCTTCCTGTGCTCACATGGTAGAACAGTTCTTGAGATGTTCTAGGGGATAACTATCTTGGGATATAATCAAATAATTTACAATAGAGCTGTGTGAAAAAATCATGAAATGTGTATTGCAAGCTTGATAGTCTATGAAAGTTTATGAAAATGTCTCTTAACTTTACACTCAAACCCAATGCTACTAAAGAGTTATCAGGTGTGCTAACGCACTCTCAATTAGTCCTTTTGTTGTACCATGTGATATATTTAAAATATAAGGATGTTTTCAGGAAAGATGCTTGCACGTATTTTTTAAAAGGAAAAGATGGGGTTCCCTAGTAGCAGCACAGTTTCTAAACCCCAGGGACATATTATGAGATTTCATTGGCTGATTCTGAAATTATTCATAAACTTTTGGGAAAGCACGGTGTCATATTTACATGTGCTATGACTTTTACTTCACAGTTCTTTTTCATCCAGATGCAATGAAGTCTAAGGTCTGCCTAGCTTGGGAAGGTGTTACAGATGTGATACCTGGGAAAAAGGTGGTACCTTTCTTTCT
Organism: Apaloderma vittatum; assembly: GCF_000703405.1. Lineage (NCBI taxonomy): Eukaryota > Metazoa > Chordata > Aves > Trogoniformes > Trogonidae > Apaloderma > Apaloderma vittatum. The sequence goes on along the minus strand of NW_009706681.1, from coordinate 44,008 downwards.
TGATGGTGGTGAAACTTGTGCACAAGCTGAAAAATCTAGTTCAGCATATAATCAGCATTAATAAGCAAATGTTCACATTTCCAAGGTCTGACATCACAAATACTAATCCTTAAATCTAGACTTTACAGGTAAGCAGCAAAACTTGCTGGTAGATTGATATTTGGTTGAGAATTTTTTAAAATAATAGGGACTAAGACTAGGATCAATGTAAATGTTATTGTGAGCTTATCTATTTTTAATCTTTTCAGTCAGAACGAGAACTGGTGGTTTTTAGTTACCATCAATATGAAATAGTAGCCGTTTGTATATTAATGTCCTCTGGAATGAGACAAAAGCTGTTGATCTGATTGCATATTAAACCTTACGCTATTATTGCAGCAGTGTTAAGAGATTCCATTGATGCGAAACAGCCTGCATAGGGTTGACTGATCTGTCTTTGCACTAACCAACTGATGAAGTATTCAAATAAAATGATCACTCATAGATCCCTCAAAGAAGGAGTGGGGGGAAGGAGGGGGAGGGGGAACTCCACACAATAAACAAAGCAAAAGCACTCAATCCTTTTCAAAGACTTATAAATATTTAATAATCATCTATCTACGGCCAATTTAGAAAAAGAAATCTTTAAATAGACTGTTCCAAAGGCCAAATCCTGAATTTTAATCGAGGTAGTTCGAAGTACACATTAGTTAATCTGTCTTTTCCATAGATGTAGAGGCAATTTTTCCTGGGGTGTGGCATGAATCTTTCAAAATATAGATATCATAACCCTAGGCAAGTTTGGATTTTTGGTGTGGCAAGATAATGCTGCATGAGACAGTGTTTATTGCTTTTAACCTGGTCATTTTCATTTTGACTAATGGTAATTCTTAGCTGCTGTAATTATGTACAAAAAAATCAATGTCTGTATATGTAGCTATAAAAAAAGAGGTGTGAAAAGGCATGATCTTTAACAACATTAACAAGTTTTTAAGAACTGCCTTTATTCTCCCCATCCTTTCTCTTAGGTCGTATCACTGAAGGCACCTGATTCAAGTGTCCCCTTGGATGAACCTCTGGTATCTCACACTAGCCAATTTCGACAGTCTAAGTGCTCAAATTGAGCCATTTTGTTCTCTGTAAAATAAACCCAGGCCCATTATGCGTGATTTTTCATTCACACCCCCCTCTCTTTCTCTTCATTTTCTCTCTCCTCTGCTTACTACAGCTCTGTGAATGTAGAGTGGCAACATTGTGAGGACCAGTGTTTTCACTCCAGGCATGTCAACTTCAATCTGCTGCGATTTGGTGTGAAATCTGTGCCATGGTGTGGGGCAGAAAGGTCAACCCCCCCATAATTGATGTTGCTTATTCATCTGCTTCCCGTGTATTTTTCTCTCCACACACTGGCCTTTGTTTGGATAAATTGTTTGAAGATTTACTGTAGTTCTTAAAGCCTGAGAAGCGGCTCCTGCTGTACAACTTCAATGTCCCCACTAGGCAGGAGGCTCAGCTAGGATGACACATAATGGCATTTAGACAGAAAGATCTTTTTCTCCCAAGACAAAATGTAGAGGACATCTTCTGGCACAACAATTAGGGCAATTTTCAGACTAATTTACTATGGAATTGCTTTGTACAGTCCCCTTGTACACTGATATTTAATATGTTAATTGCTATTAAAACCCGAAATATTACTGTAAAGAATTTGTAGACTTCAGCAAGTCAGTGTATGTCTGGAGACATTGGAAGGCAGGGATAGAGAAGAAAGAGAAAATTTTAATTACATAGGTACTTTTCAGATTATTAAAGAAAACCCTCAATGGTTTTAAAGAATCTAAATGTAGTAATATGTTGTATATTGGGTCATCAACCTTTGTTCTGCTTATGTTAGCAAATGGCATCATCTGAGGAAGGAAGAAAAAAGTGCTGTTTAGATACTTGGAGGAGCTTAATGGAGATTTGAAAATAAATTTTAGTAAATGTAATAATATTAAAATTGCTTGCATTTTCAGTCCTGTGGTATATTTGAGCCTTGTGGTAATAAATACAAGGACATACATCTACAAACTATAAAGAATGACTGTGTCCTTCTGGCTGCAGTCCTGAAAAGGGTACATAATGTACTGAAAGAAATGCTTAAAAACAGGAGAAATGCTTCTTTAGTAAAGAAAAGAAGGAAAAAGCTTTATCACCTGGTAATCCTGCCGGTAGATTGAATAAAATAGTTTGAAATCATTGTTTTGATTCCCATTGACTGAAGGCTAGAGTAGCTTTATTGGTTAAGCTGTTAAATCTTCTGTGGTTTAAACACTTTTTTTTTTCTTCTTCCCCTGATGCACCCTTGCTTTGATTGACCTTGAAATGCGTTATCTCATCCTTTTTTTATTTTTTTGGAAGAAAATGCCTATTGTATCAGATCATTTGAAGCTGCATTAAAACACTGAATAAATGCATTTTACTACTATTCTTCTAATTTTTGCAAGGATTATGTGAGAGTATAATCCATGAGTATTTCTTCTGTGGTGTACTTGCTGGTGCCAGCTCCTCTTGGTGATTCACTAAGGAGAGACTATCTGCAACCAGTAGGCAGAGTCTGAGATGTGTGTGTCACTGTGAATGCTTCTTTGGTTTACTTGTAGAATACAAATAAACTGCATCTGGAAAAACACCCAGCACTTTCTTATCTAAGGTGCCCAATACAGGGCCGTGCTAAGATGTTAGAATTATGATAAATCGTTATCTTGATCAAGAGTAATGGATTAAAGAAAATCCTTTTAGAATTGAAAGTAATTGACGGTAAAATTCAAATAACTGAAATGTTATAGAATGCTTGTTACTTAGGATCTAGAGCAGGTTTGTGGTAGTGCATGCACCTAAAACCAAACCTCCCAGGCAATCATACTGGTTTCATCCCGAGTGTAATTCTTTTCATGGACTGAAAATCTTAGTACCTGCTTTTTCAACCTCAAATATAGATACTGCAACATTTTTGCATGTATATCTTGCTTTTGCTATCTTCTTGTTATACGTCTGTCATAACGAGTTTACATGAAAAGAGTATGCAAGGATTCTTATTATAGAATTTCTACACATCTTGCTACTAGCTGTGGCATTTATTTTACAGATTTGGTATTTCTATGTATTCTTATTAGTCAGGTTTTGTTTGCGCTCTTTTTTTAAACTAAAAATGCCTGTCATTAACTGTAATCTTCTAAAAAAATCCCCACACGTCTGTCATTTTTAAGGCCATCAGTATGCATCAATAATTGAAATTTCACTTCCTTTTTATTCCTATTAATTAATACACATGAAGTCTTCAATATATTTGAAACTGTATTTTGAACAATAAATCTGAGATAAAAACATCAATAGGAAAATAGTGAAACATTTCAAACAGCTTCACTCAGTTTATTAGACAGTCTGACTATTAAAATATTGGTGGAAATAATCTATAGCATTGAAAAAACAGCAACACATACCTTATTTAATTTTGCATATGTTCCATTTTAAAATGGGAAGGGAGGAATCATATCATACCTTAGATATCTGCAAACAAAAGTTGAATGAAATGCTTAGCAAAAATTACCCTTCCTTTATTTTCTTAGCTACTCTAATGCAAGCTGTTCTCATCCCTCTTAAGAGTCAAAAATGTTTTAATTTATTCACGTTGTTCCACCTGCCGACCTTGGGATGTATCCTTGCAGCATAAGTCTAATTTCCTCTCCTTTCTTCATTTAGAAGTAGTTTAAAAGCCTGAAAATACATTACCTCTTTGCAGGGTAGTATGGCTTTCCAGTTAGGTGAAGAAGCAATATTTGAATTTATATTGGATTATTTTTAGTGAAATGGCAGCTATAATGCAGGGGCAACTGCTTCATGTACACTTTTGGAGGTGCACTAAGAAATCTGATGGACTGGATGGATGCTTTGCCAGGGCTCTGTTTGCTTAAAACTTTTAAGTGTTTTTGGAGTAGGCTGGATTAACAGGAGAATTAGAAATACAAAGCATGTTAAAATCTGAGTGACTGGGCTTTCTCATGAACAGTCTTGCCAAAAAACTGTACAGCCTCTAGGACTAAAAAAACATACATTTGATATTCACTTCTGTGCTTTATTGTTATGTATTTGTACCTGCCTTTTCTTTTTGCTGGCAATGAGTATGAGGATCATGCAGAGTAGTGGCTTTTTTGTTTTGATTTGGTTTTTTTTTCCTCCAGGCAGTTTAGAGCAGAAAAGAAAGATTCTACAGTTTCGTGACAGGGGAACTTGGATTTTGGAGGAAGGTTTGTTAGTGGGAGGAGGAATAGATTAAACAGATTTTAATTTATTTATTTAAATGGGTCTTGTCCATCCTATATAACTATCTGGGACTCTAAATTTGCTGTGTAGTCAGAACGCACAGTGAATATGAAGACTAGTTGCATTCCTAAATTGTGAATTTTTAAGGCTCTCCACATAATAAATACACTTAATGACATAATTTTTGATAGTAATGCTATACAAGTCCAAACCTTGTCTACTCTTGTAGCCTTTGTAATTCCTAGCCCTATTATAAGTGCTAGATCAATTTGCATTGAGATGGCTTGTTACCTCACATGCTTCTGTACAGGCCCAGCTTGTATTGCTAGCAGTGAGACAGATCTATCACACTTTCTCTGGAAGTAGGGTTAGTCATGTTTGTATAAATGAAGTGTGAATTCAGCAGTGGTGAAAAGTGCTAGGTTGACAACTCTTGAAGATGAGCTCCTGGATCTCTGTGGAACAGGGAACAGAATTGCTTTGCTGTACTGGTGCATTTGCTTGGACATGCCACTGCTCATCATTAGGCAGGTTTAGTCTCCGAGCTGATTTTGAACCTGTCCTCTTCCTTGAATCTGATGGTGAACTGCCAGCTGAATTTGCTTGGAATGAACCTTCTCACTGGCAGCTGGACCAAGGCTACAAAAATGTGTTCACTTTTTTGATCAAATAGACCTCTGTAACAACTTCGGGCAGTTTAGCTGGCTACAGTTCTGCTGCCTTCCCTTCCAGCTCAGTTTTAACTGGATCATATCTTCGAACTGCTTAACCGTGGGATTGCATGAGAGTTGGTGTGTAGGTGAAGGAAGGAGGAGGTGACATCAAACAGTAAAAGCAAGGAGTAGGAATAAAAGAAGGTGACAGTCTAAATTCAGATTGACTTAATTATTATAACACTGTAACTTTGCAAAGTAGTGGTTTGAGCTTGGTTTAAAATAAAATTTACGTGAAAATTTCTAGCATTGAAGTCCTATTATGGCCAAAGGCACTCAGCTCATCTGTGTCATTCTAGAATTAGTTAAAATAACTTATATCCAAACAAAGCCTTACAGATTCCTACAGAAAAAAAAAAATTTCTTCCAGCCTTTTCGTTTGATATTGAAACTCATACCATACTGAATTATGAAAAACACCCTTGAATTATTTTGTATGTGTGATGTGATTATATTGACAGTATTGTATTAAACTTGCCTCTTGTAGTCCCACTGTGTTTTCAAAAGGTTGGGTCTATCTGTGTTTTCTTGTTGGCTTCTTTTTTTCCCCCTTTTAAAATCTCACTTTGAATGAGTTTTGTAAATATTCAGTCTTGACTTCAGCTTGCATTGCGGTGTCATGAATTATGACAGACTGCTGCCTCTTCTCTCCACTCTTCATCTTTCCCCTGTCAAAATGCACCCTTTGGCAGAATATTTTTCAAGGGCTAAATGTGAGTCTAAGGAAGTCACTGTCAAGGTATTTTTCATAATTTCAAAAATATTTTTCTCTTCCTCTTGTTTATAATTACCTCTTGGAGACTTCAAATTGAAATGTTTCTTTACTGGTTTTTCAACAAATGCACACTGTACTGAGATGGCAAAGCAGATCTGAAGGTTTTTAATGTATTTTTTACCCTTTGGGGTTAGGGAAGAAGAAGGGAAAAGAAAGCATGGTATATGTAAGGTGTTCCTCCCTCACCGCCCTCGGTAAATACTAAAGATTTTATACGAGTGCCAAAGACTGGTCTGATATACCTTTCATGGAGAGGTTTTTCTCCATTCCTCTGTATGTTAAAAGGCCAGCCGCCCGTGGTCCTTGCATCCCATAATGAACTACTAAAGCCACAGCAACTGTTTGTAGTCTGGAAAGAGCCACAGCTGAGTACCTATGGAAGACAGGGACTTGCTTTGTCCCTTTTCTCTGCAGTTCTGATAACTGAAGATTGGTTAAGATCCCAAGGTATCTAAAAAGCTTGTAAGGTAGCCAAGTAAGTTTTTCCTCACCAAGAAAGCCTATCAGATATTTTCATTTTATTTTTTGATCTCCTCAGTAAATATTGAGATAGCTTCATCTGCACAGTCTCTGAAGCATTAAACGTGACACTTGTTTTCCTTCTTTCTCTGTAATATGTATGTTAACTTTGCCTACTGTGCTGCCAGCATGTCATTTTAGTGTGAACTTCATGATTAGGGATTTCCTTTCCTTATAGTTTCATCTTTAATTTTTTGTTAATGAGACAACTTTGCCTGTTAATTGAAAACAAGATATCTGCCAGTTAGCTCAGTGGTTTGAGCGAGGCTCTGGCAACAATGACCAACATCGAGGTCGTGGGTTCCATTCCTTCTCGGTCCCATGTGTTGCCTGGTCTAGTCGAGAGGTGGCGCCCAAAACAGGGAGGTTGGACTAGATGATCTCTAAGGTCCCTTCCAGCCTAGGCCATTCTATGATTCTTGAATATGAACTTAATTGCTACATGCAAAGTCAAGAATAAACAAGAAAAGTGCAAATGAAAGAAGTGACATAATAATTTGGGAGCTCATAATTTTGAAGGCAGCCTAATTATTTTGTGGATTGGGGTGATACTTCAGCTTTGTCCATGAGAGTGGCTCTGTTAAAGTGAAAGATACAGGGTATAGATTTTACACCTTGGGCACACCCTTTCCGTATATCCTTCTTCTCTGCAGCTCTTCAACCTTTTTCCCTGATGTAGGTTTGTGGGGTTTTTTGTTTGTGTGTTTGATTTTTAATAAAATCTCTTTCCTCACTCTGTGAGGTGAAAGACCTAAAGACTCTCTAGAGAGTGTGTTGTTAATGTTCATTTTGCCTTAAAGTCACAGGCTATTCCAGTAACAGGTGAGAACCTGGCAGGTTGCTTCTATCAGATTACGTTAGTATCACCTTGTCTTTAATGATGTAAAATGTTGATATGGGATATGGAAAAATACATACATACGCACATATATATTCACCTCTTTCTCATTAGATTCTATTTTCCTCCATGCTATGGTCCAAAGTCCAATTTATTATCAATTTCAGAATTTGTAATTCTGAATTCAGTTGGAATCTAAGAATTTAATTTAACATTTGGTAAATGTGAAAACCTGTGCTCAAGATACATACAGTTTCTGAAGGCTACTCTGATGAAAGAGATGGTCTAAATATGTTTTTGCATGGCTTACGCAGCTGCCCGGGCTTGACTGAGGTCTCCACGTGGTCAATTTTGCTTGTGTGTGCTAAAACCTAAGGTATGGTATTTTCTTAATTCATGTTGGTTTTGCAGGGTTTGCCTGACATTTTAAGGCAACGGTGACCTTGTGCTAGGAAGGTGAGGAGATTCACATTAGGTGATTCACACACTGTTGTTTTGATTTTGCTTTCTTCGTTTAGTATTTTGAATCTTTAACAAATTATTTGAAAGACTTGTGTTTGTGAAAAACACAATGATGTTTTTTCAGCATTTCCATGGCTGAAAGGCTAATCCGATCTCTTGCTTCCAGGACCGTGGGCTATTGTGCATGCATAGAAGAGGAGGAGTATGGCCTGCTGGTTAAAACAGGGAACTACTAGGATACTGAAAAGTGCAATTCCTGGCCCTGCCATATAATTTCCATATGACCTTGGGCAAGATATGTCAGATAAAACTTACTTCACAGGGGCATAATATAGCTGAATTGATGAGATTGTAGTGCTTTTAGATCCTCTTGAGGAAAGTTACGCAAAAAGGAATTACTACCATAGTAGAAGAGTTGTGAAAGTAAAGTAGAAGAACTGGCAAGATGAGGAGAAGATTTATTGACTTTCAGGCTATTTAAAAACTTTCCTGTCTTAGTTCAGGTTTGAAGAGTTGATGTGCTGTCGGTTTGTTTCTGGCCTTGATACGCACGTGCAGCTCCCGTTAGTGCCAGCAGGAGCCCTGTGCTTGCGTCGCGAGAGGAGAATAGACCCCTGTGCGTGTAATGATAAGTGGGCTAGCCTCTTGCGGCTTCGCGTGTGACTTCTCATCTACCGTGCCAGAGATGCTACAACAAGAGAGAGCGCTGCTGTCATTTTCAATAGGAAGTGAGAACTTTAAAAGCTTGAGAACTGTCCTCTTTTTTTGAATACCACTTTTGCTCCATGAAGTGCAATTTATTTTTATCACAGCAGGCATAAAGCTTCCAGGTTTTCATACAGAAAAATGATCCTTATAGTGCCCATGTCAATTGAACGATCATCTGAAAACCTGTAAGTTCAAAACACAGCCCTTTCTCAATTCAAAGTATGGTTCCTTTTTGCTGCAGCTTTTAATTTTTTTAATCTTGGACTTTCATTAGTACTTCAGACATACTATAAAACAGTGTTTTCGTCTCAGTAATTATTTTTCCAGTCATCAGTTTTCCTGTAGCAGGACGCATTATTTAATTATAGTAACAAGAACTTCAGACGAGACTTTCTGTGCTTTCAAAATCTTTCAAGGCGGTACTTCCTAAACTTTCTCTTTTTTTTTTTTTTTTAATGTAGCAAATGCGAATCAATCATTGAAATTTGGGAAGAAAGGGGAATGGACAGGAAAGGGTGGGAGAAGGGGGGAAGAGAAAGAAATTGTTTGTATCTTGCCTGATACACAAACACACAAAAAGAAAGGAAAACAAAACGAGACCTATTATTAGTCCTACAACTTGTCAGTTTGATTAGTGAACGGTTGCCTCTCTCTCTTCTGAGAAAACACTACATCTTTAAATGTCCATTCTTAAATGTAGGAACCCAGCATTGTGTCTGTTAGTGCATAATTGGACTGTCCTTTAATACAAGCAGAGGCACTTGTTTCTGAATATAAACCCTGCACCTCAACAGGTCAGGGAGATAGTAAAAACCTGTTGTTTGACTTTGTCTTGGGGAATAATGGAGTCACTAATCTACTTGATCTCTGGGAGTCAGATAAAGAAGAAAGTGAACGATGCATACATTTCAAAGATGGAAGGCACTTGTAAAAGCAATTTCTTTGGAGGGAAAAAGTAGAGCAAAGGCTGTTGGAAACCTTTTAATTAGTACTAATTACCTCAGCAGAAAACGTTGGAGGCTTGAAAGGATTTGTGTCAGCAAGTGAAAGATCAAAGATTGCGGCACTCGCATTTTAATCTGTTGGCTATAAAAACGAATAAGGGGGTGGTAATGGGGCCCATGAGAATGACAACCCAGGTGGTGGAGGCCTTAATCCCTTCTTTACTGCTAGTGCCTTAGGCCTAGTTCCAATTACATAATAAGATGATTTAATTTTTGCTTTAATTTTAACAAAAATTAAGTTTATTTTAGCCTTCAGTAAGGATGAGACAAGATTTCCAGACAAAATCCTGTCAATTTATTTCTTTTAATGTTTTAAGTCCAAGCCTTTATTTAGCCATTTTTCTATAAGTGGCTGAAGTTGCTCTATTGAAGGCCACGAGGCAGCAAAGGTGCTTTGATGTGGTCTCTGGAAATGGCTGGCAGTGGCCAAATGGCAGCCACTGTGGTGGTGCTTGGAAATCTGGTAACACCATGAGTGAGCCTTCTTTCTTTTACTTATTTATTTGTTTGGTTGGTTTTTCTTAAACAAACTGCCTAATTGCATCAAAAAGGAATAGTTCATAGCCATGTCTGGTGTGATACTTCACTTCTCGTTTTCTTTCAAAACAGTCTGGGCAGGTTCACGTGATCATGAGTGAGAGAAATTTGATCTTTATTTTTGTGGCTTGAGTGCATTATGTGCCGCTCAGAAGTCTGATTGTCATCAAATTCCTTTACGGGCAAAAAAGCGAACATATGCCTTAGGCTGAAGATACTTCAAATGGAGAAGTTTATGGCCGGGAATCTCCAGCCCTTCCACACAGCCAGGTCCAGCACAACAGTCGAGGGGCAAGTAGACATGTCTCCAAGTGGCACTGACTTTATAGTCCAACTCATGTGCTCATGTGTTATCTATACTCAGTGAAGTGGTAGCGTTTGAGTTTCAGTAAAAAATTTTCCTTGTGCAAAAGTTGTATTTTTTACATCCTGAGGATTCAGGCGTAGTAAGTTGCAGCTGCTTGTGTTTTTAGTTTTACAGGTAATTGGATTAAAAATCTAGAGGCAGTGGCAAGACAAATAATCAGGCCTCTGTTCTGGGTTACACCTTTGGATTTCTTATTCAATGTTTTTCCGCAACTAAAGTTTGAAGTAAATTTTGAACTACATACTTTATTGAGTTTTATATTGAATTTTTTATATTTGAAATATGTTAAATGTGCGTATGACTGAAATAATTGTTTGACAGTGTATGTAATAGCACATCCTCAGATACTCTATTCTGCTTGTAATTCAGCCTTCAAATTGCATTTTACCTTATTCTGATGTGATAGAAAACACTGATTTTCAAATAATATTATTTTGAATGAAGTCTTTTGGTCCTTCAGTAGGCTTTATATATGTTGACATGACAGTAAAACATGAAAAAAACCCCCAGATATTGAAGTTCAGTGTTATCTTTCTTTTGCTTGTGATTTCCTAATCTGTGGAATATCTGCTGTCATTAAACATGCTGTGGAGAAGCTTAGATCTCTTTCTTGGGCATGGAAAACCAACTGAACAGAGACCTGAGCCTCTTTCTGGGGCAGTGTAGGGCAATAATGCTAGCTTTTTTTTTGGGGGTGGCTCTGTCAAAGCACTCTGTCATGGGTCATGGTGGGTGACTGTCCCTGTGAAGGTTCTCAGAAGGACCCAAGGTGCTACAGGGTTTTCTGTTGGTCCAAAAGATGTTAGCGTGGTTCCTTTGCTCTAACGTGACCTTGGGACTTCTTATATTGCTGTCTGGTCTGAAGATCATTTGACTATGTATGGGCACAGTGACCAAATAAGAGTGTATTGATACAGTTTGTGTTTTGGTAATTGTTGATCATCTTCCTCATCCCTAGCCTATCAAATTCACAGTTGTGCATCTTAGGAAGGTGGAATTTATGCTGGACTGTACTTTTCCAATCAGTTTTTAGGCAATCTTACTGATTTTACTTATACAAACAATTTTAATTAATTTTGCAAGATTTTAATTGAAATGCACCCCCACCCCATTTTCACTAAACAGATTTAATGAACAGATTATATTAAAGCATTCTCAAAAATCAGAAAGATACAAGGATTTGAATTTGAACTCACGTATGTAAATCTTTGCAGGATTACCCTAAGGCCCAGTAACACAAAAAAGCTATACAGTTGGTTCTGAGCAGTTATCATGCAGCCGTGTTTGACTGAGTGCAGTGCATGGTAATGAATCCCAAAAGCCATGGGGTGTTTCCTTGCTTTCTGCTCTTTAAAAGGGTGATTTATGAGTTTACATGTTCCTTCCCAAACTCCATAATTGCCCTGACAGTTCCCCAGGTGGACTATATCCAAGTTGGTATCAAACAGTACTTATTGTAACTGCGCCTTCTAATTCGTCTTGAGGTAGGTACAGGACTTTTTTTTGGTCTTTATTTAGATTTGTTACCTGTCTAGAAACACTGTACCATGGTAATTGGTACTACCTTCCCCTCAAACACCAGGTACACCTGAAAGCAAAACAAAATTTTGTTTAGTAAGATGTAACCAAAAGTTTTTCTTTTTAGGAGTGGAAACAAGGACAAGCACAAAACTCAGTCCTTGTGTATCACCTTTCCACTTGCTGAATCCATCTTTGCTGGGGTTCCTGGAATGGATTCCAGCAAATACTGCTTCGGGTCCAGGTGTCTCAGCAATGCATCTCCCCAGACCTGCCATCAGTTCTGATTTAGTGCTCTCAGAAACCAGAAACTTTGGTGACCGTGCCTGGAAACTGTTTGGGAAAATTTTCTGAACTGAGTTATCTCCTCCTTGCCCTGAACACAGCTATTTCCTCTTTCTCCCAGTGTCCAGCTGGCTGGTTACATCCAACCCTAGCTGGACTTGTCTGTCTCTGTGGGGTTCGTGCCTTCCTGCTAAGAATTGTACAAGACACATACATGCATTTCACAAATTATCTCTGGTGTGCTGCTCTCTGGCTAGGAAGAGATGAAACAGGATATAATGTTAACACTGATGACAGACCCAGTAACACAGTTACTTTGTTTAAACAAGCCCATGAAAAAGCGTTTCCCCACTTAGAGCTTTCCTGGTGTCGCAAGCTTCCACTTGTATAATGTACAATTCAGTGGAGATTGTGCAGGCATAAGTAAAAGAGTTGTCTCGTTTCTGTATACTTGCATTTTAGAGAAAAACACATCCATGTGGAAGATGTGCTGTTTAGCTTTTAGGTAGTCTCATTGAAGATTCTAGTTATTCTTATTTGGCTCAGTCTTGCATAGATCTTGTGTGCTGTCATCCTAAGTTTTATAGGCCTAATAATCAGTTTACTCGCTTTTGGGGCCTAAATGCTAGTTACAGTAAGGAAATCTGTGACAAATAATGGTTTGAGTGCGGAAAGAAACATTGAAGAGTAAAGACGAAAATTTGCCTCACAGTCAGAGATCATTAGAAGAGTTTAAATATGCACCAAAAGTTAAATTTCCAAAATTGTTATTAAGGCACCTAAGGATCTTCTTAGGGCACAACTGTCCCAGGTTTTTGTTTTAAGGTCTGTAAGAACTGTTGTTTGCTCAGTACGTTTAGAAATAAAAGTGTTCTAGTTTCAAAACTAATTGTGTAGCTTTCCGATTCAGGCATCTGTGCTAACATAAAGGTTAAACCTGAAAGCTTGAATAGTCACCTTTTTGCTATCCTTAGACATCTCTGGACCAATACGTAAACTTCTTATTTTTTAGTAAAGTGTACTCTGATCTTCGTATGTAACAAGTGCTTGAGCGCTAAGGATGCTGATGAGCAAAATGTTTCGTAAGAGAATATTTAAAGTTGTACTATGATTAAAGCAAATATTGAAGGACAGCCTAGATCCTTGCACTGGAAACATAAGGGTGTAAAATATTCTTGAACAAAATTTTTAAATATATAACAAATTTGGGATCTTGTATGAACAATTTTGTTGACAAATTTCTTGTTTCAATAATCTGAACCTATGTGATTTTTGGATACTTGCCAACAGTGGGTTACATGTTCAGGTACTCATATTTATTTGAGAAAATGTGCAGTTTAAGTAGATCTTATTAAAAAACATTAATGCAATGAATCTCACTTCACTACTTTACTAAATCTATTTAAATATGCATTAAAATATCTCAGAGACATCAAACTGAGGATACTATGGAGTGTTTAGAAAAAGATGAATACAGTGGCCATTAAGTTTTAATTGTCTCTAATCTCTTGCTACCATGGCAATAATGGGAATATTCTATATAATGCATTATTTGCTAGTCAGCAGGTCCATATAAGCAGGAACTTTTTTTTTTACTTTTCCATTGTTTTAGTTTGTAAGTTGTATGCTTCTAATAATCTTTGTGTTCTTCTTATCTGCATTTAACAGCATTCAGAAATCTTAATATTATTGAAAGACAAAATATCTTCTGGTAGTCATCTTCTTCCCCTTTCTCAACAAATTTAATGAGAAAATTAAAAATTTTAAATGCATCTACTCCATCTTATTTTGCTGTGCAGTTCTAAAGTATTCTGATGAGCCTGGATAAGCTGATGTGGTCTTTAGGGAGAGACACATCAAATATAGGCAGACAGCTCCTGTGTCTGGTAACAAAGACTGAGGAGGTCGAAACTATCCCAACAGGCCTGAGCAGGTCAGTAAGAGGCAAATGTTGGAAATAAAATTTGGTGGGGAGGGGAATAAGGGGCCTGGGTCAAGTCCTGTTCAAAAAGTCAGCTTTGTCAAAAGCTTCAGTCACATTCTTACCTACAGGCAACCTCTGCTGATCCCAACTCATTAATCGAACTGGAGAGCCGTCTTGACCCTGGCTCCTTCCCTTTGAAGTGTGGTGTCCTCTGCAGCATGAGGAAATAATTTGCTGCCTGATTCAATGAGCCATCAGCAGAGCCAGCAGACCTAATGACATGTGAGAATATTAACCTCCTACCACGAAGAGCTGTGAATCTTGAGAGGCAGTCTATAATTCACCCAGCACTCCTGAGCCTTCCCTTTCTGTCTTATTCTTGCACTCACTTTCTCATTCACAAGGAGAGACCCTCTTGTCGTAAAACTTTATTTCCTTCAGTAGCGGGAGCCTTACTGAACTGCTTGATAATGAGTTACTTTCTTTTTGCAGTTGGATAAAATTTATACTGAAAACTAGACATCCTTCTTGCATCTAATCATTTCTGTTTAAAATATGATGCAGGCCACATAACTGACATCAAGGGGGTGGTAAGCTAAATACTACCTGAGTAGACTATTTTATGTTTCCTTGTTTATTTTTCATCATCAAAGGAAAAAAAAAATAAAAAGAAAGCAAACATGCATAACAATGATGGTATACCGTATATGTTTGCTAGCTGCCCTCAAGAGTCAAGAGGATCTTTTTGCAATCCCTTTTTTTTTCCTTTTTTTTTTTTTTCCTACCTAAAGGGAAAAGTAGTTCTGCCTGGCCAAGTACTGTGTGTTATATGCACACACAAGGGTGTGTTCTTGCCCTTTGATTCTTAACAAAGAAGTAAATTGTTGGTCTAATCCCACTGCTTTAAAAGTCAGGGCTGTTTTTTCTCTTGTTGACTCCTTTAGCATTTTCAGTTACAGATTCAGGTCCTGATGTCTGGTGTGCTTGCAGAAAGCCAGCCACTGTTATTCATGTGGCTAAATAACGAGAAAGGAAAAGGAAAAATGGCCTTTCACTCACCATGAAAATGGTTGTGACCAGACTTCACACCATTATATACCCGTATACAGTAAAATACTGTAAGAGTTTTGTTTTGGTTTTAAGTCTTTTCCTAGTGCTGATTGGTGGTGTGAAAGGTCAGAACTTAGAGGTTATGGGTAGAGACAGGGAACAGTATCCAACATAGCAAATCCCAGGCCGAAAGGACTGTGACTGGCAAGTTAGTCTTGTCTGTGCTAGAAAGGTTGGGGTTGTTTGTTTTTTTTTTTTTTTGCTATAACTGTACTGACAAATTTCTCATATTCGGTGGAAACATAGTTTGCAAAAGCAAATGAAATTACACGAAGTGTGAACACTTCTGATGGTAAAAGAAGTTTCTCTACTGAGAGTGAAAGTTAGCAATATAGTTGTGCAGCCCAAACCTTTCTGTTGGAAACAGCATGAATTCTGTTGGGTTACAATTAGAGAGTTATTCTGATTCTGAGCTGTTGGTGGTAAAAGTGTGGGTGTGTTGTGTAGATCTGGATACAGACTAAGTTGCCATACAGAGAGGATAAAGAAGGGTAGGGAGACAAAGCAGGAAAGCGAGCAGAAGGAAATAGTAAATAAATGACAGGTATATGCTGCGTTACAAGTACTATGGTGTCTGTGATATGCGCATATGTAGATCCTTGTGATTTTAAGTTGTTTTAAAGATATTTTTTAACATAGAGTGATTTGAGTTTATGTCCATTAACAATTCTCTGCCATCATGCCTGAGCAGTCTATTAGTGGTTCTCACCTCTTAGAGCCGGTCACAAAGGCCAGTCCCCTTGCCTCTCTCTGCTTCATCTTTTTTATTAAGTTTATTAAAAGTAGTCAGATTATACTTTCTTATGGCATAGGCTGTGCTTGGTCCATTCATTATGGTTTCTTATCTTGGCAGGCAATCTGAATTGAACAGCAGCTAGTCCATTATGCACATATGAAGCCCATCACTCCTCCAGCAATGGCCAATTCATCAAACATTTATCTTTTGCCCTCTGAGCAGTGCGTCAATTTGCTTGTCAATCCTCAGCCTTGGTTGTTGTGGAAGATGGGAGAAAAATTACTTTTCTTTTCCCCCTTCTCACTGAACTCCAGTAGTCAGAATGGGCTTTCCTCTCACTCTACAGGCTTGTTACTTCCCCCTCCTCTGTGCAAAAAGGGGAGGGGTCAGGTTACTATCTGAATTGCAGAATGACAGATTGATCCAAGATATAGTAAAGCTTTCATTATGGCTCTGCCTCTGCACTTGAATTTGCTCATATTGCCATTATAATACTGTGTTTTAGAGAGTTTATAAATAGGTTCTCAGCCTGGCACATGGAGCTGAGAGGAGCTTTAAAGAATAAATTCATGACAGGTTTTTAGGTTTTTGGTTGTTTTGTGTTGTGTGGGGTTTTTTAATAAACAGGTAGGTTTATATTTTGCAAATCCTGGCTTGTTCTTTTGTTATTTCTAATCACTAATACTCCTTGAATTCTTTAAAGTTCAGGAAATGGCAATGTTTTCATTATTTTTTTGAAATACCATTTGTTTTATTAGGACTGAATTCCACATTCAGACTGGGAGAAAAGACAAATGAAGTGAGAGACACTCACATCTAAGATTTTTCCTTAACTCCTCTAACCTTGTTATTCTTTATCAAATGCTTTCAAGAAATTCTGGCAGAAGGATAAATCCATACTTAGGAATATTATTGAGATGATGCATCCATTAAACTCCAGCGACTTCCTAGTGGTTGTTTTTCCAGAATGCCCTTTCATAAAATAAGAATATATACTGTTACTTGCTCTCTGCTTAGTAATTTTTAACTGTGTTTTGCAAACTGTGTTTCGTTGTATGGTACTTGGTTGGTCACTGGATGACAAAAAGCTCATTTTTGATCCATTTTGTATTGTTTTAAACCACCTTGCCATAGGCTGTAGTATTACACTGATTGTCATTTTATTTAAATTTACTACAGAATTGTAACACTAATATCATATAAAATCTTGGCGTGTTTAATCCTGAAGATGTAATATAAAAACTTAAGCAAACAAGTAGACTAATAAGAAGGATAAAGCTTCAGCTCTATAAATGGAATATCCTCTGGAGTAGAACTGTATTAAATACGCATAGTGAAATCTGAAACTTTAAGAGGTTCATTAGAAGATAAATTGAATTCCACCCCAATCAATCTAGTTGCTTCATGGTAGAGTTAGGCCAGGAAAATAAATCAGCATCTTGGTTTTTCCTTCTTTTTATTTGACTAGAGTAAAAAAAAGAGAATAGTGGTTAAACAGCTGAATGGTTGACTCTGTTTTTGTGAGGTACTGAAAACTGTAATTGGGATTTGTAGTTTATTTCACCAGGTAAATAATCCACCCAGATGGGGCACAGCTGTAACAATTTATTTTACTGTAATATTGCAATTTCTTCAAATTTCCTTACAAGACTTTAGACAGACCCTCCCAAATGTATGTACTTTACCCAGCCTCACCCGATCATCTGATTCACCTTCTGGAATTGCCCATCTTTTGTCATGGGCTGTAACGAGTTATTGAGTACCTGGGCTTCTCCAGATGGATGAGGTAAATTTGCATTGCTCTTTTTCAGATGATTCCATCATTTGAGGAGCTGCTCCTTAATAGCAAAATCTCTCCCTCAAGAAATTCTGCATTTCTATTTTATAATTGAGAGGAAAGGGTTTGAAATTTTGTGAACCTAGCCTTTAGAATTTATCTGTTTATTGACTCTTGTTTATATTTTCTTTGAGGTTAGAGGGTGGGTGGTGAGTTGTAGGGGTTGAGTAGTTTTGGGCTTTTTTTTTTTTTTTTCAAGCAATGGAATTTGCTGTGTAAGACTCGGAACAAGGCTATAAAAACCAGATGAAGGTTATAGGCTTTCATGAATCCACATCATTTCAGTGTGCTTACATAGCTCTAGTTTGTGGTGGTTGTTTTCATCATGTGGATGATGTTTTCATCCCAATCTTTTTTGATAATAAGGTGTCTCATGTAGTCTTGTATGCTTTCAGTGTTTAAGAAAGGGGGAGAAATGAGGAATAGTTATTCATTTTATCGTATGTCTGAAAGTTAACTATGACCTTAAAAAGTTAACTAATTGTAGATACAGTTCATAAGACGAGTTTAATCTTTTCTTACAGAGATCTTTTCTTCCCAGGCATCAAATGATTGTGCTCATTCCTTTCCTTCCATTTTCTCTTTTGCTGACCATATTCAAAGGCTTGCCTTAAGTTTTATGAGAAGAGCTGCTTCCAGATTTTTTCTATCTAGCAGTAGAAAGCTGGAAGCAGATTGACTGGAAGTGATGCAAAATGCTACCTCTAGATAGCCTTCAAAACACTAACATTCCCTCTAATACCAGAAAAAAGAAAGCATTTAATATTTTGGAAACATTAGTAAGCTTTCTCTCTGTTGGACCTAGTTTTGTGATTCCTGTTTTCTGACTTGTTAGGCTCAACTTCTTTACTTTCACTATGGTGCTTTTTTTTTTTTTGGTTGGTTTGGTTTGGTTTGTTTTTTTTCTTCTGCTTTGGTCCAGAAATCATGACAGAACTGTTTACTGCATACTCCATTCTCTTTTCTTTTTGGATATATTATCCTGCAGAAAAATGCATATAAACACTGAGTGAGACTACAGAAAAGAAAAGCTATTATAACTGAATAGTGTAGAGGTAATTTTTGATTCTTTACTTGTAGCCCATCTGTGTGCATGAAATGTGTAAACCTTCAATTTGCAGTGTTTTTGTGATTATAATAGTGACAGTGGTTTTTTTCTGGAATTTGAACTGAATTCTAGACACTCCATTTTCTTTAAAGTCAGTTATTTATTTTTCTGTACGCACAAGTGAGAGGTGTGTTTAGAGCAGAACCCCGCAAAGCCAAGTTCTGACAGAGGCCTCAGCCCGAGGGAGTTTTCACAGAAGATTCAGCAAACCCCTTTCACCATCAGAACAGAATTGGAAATGACTCGGGCTTTTCCCCTTATTTGTATGCTGTATTTCAGATTAAATGGAACTTAAAATTGAACAAGAATAAAAGGAAGTAAACCTGATGTTTTGCATTCACAGGGAATTATGCGGAATCTCAACTTTTACTTGTGTCTGTCTCGTGTTTTATATATATATATGGAATTTATTTATTGCTCTTTGTTTTGTTTTGGTGAGGTTAAGTCAAAGGACTAGAAGTCAGGAGCTCTGGGTTTTATTTCTTGTCTCTTAGAAAATTGCTGGAGGTCACCTTTCGTTAGTCACTTAACCTCTCTCTGCTTTACTACAAAATGGAATTTTAAGCTCAGCAGGTTTTTGAAGAGTAATTCATAAATGTTTTTTAAAAATGCTTTGTGCTCCTTGGCTGGCAGGTGTTTTAGAAATAGAAATTGCATTTCTGTTCTTTAAATAGTGATATTATCTAGTACTAGGGTACTCATGTTGATTCTGCTCTCCTGTAATCTGTAAAAACATAAAAGGCGAGAAAAAAGGTATATTAAAAAGCTCTTGTTTTGTAACAGCTCTGTCTTTAACTTCTGGTAATGGCTATCTCTTGTCAACAGAGTGCAAATCAATTTCAAGGCTAAAGCCAAACTCTCTCATTTACATATTGTTAACTGCTCTCTCTCTTCCTGTTAAACAGGAGGAAAAAGTCATTAGGTATGAGGCAGCTGTCTTATTAATGGAGGGGTGGGGTAAGATGTGAGGATCACTTCTCTTTCAGCTTGTACCTCTGAACGGCTTGTTCTTTCGCACAAGGACAACTGCAGAGTACCAAGGTTTGTCCGTTACTCCAGAGGCTTCTGCTTTTTTTCATTTATAAAATGTTGTGTTGTCATTGTCAAATATTATCGAAAAGAAGAGCTGCTCTTTACTTTCATTGCAACCAAATCCCCATCAGGCCAGAGGGGCCACATAGAATAGTGTAGTTGACAATTGCCATGCATACACATCGAGGGGAAAAAAAAAAATCTCTGCTGTGACATTCCTTTATGATTAAAACTTTGTTAGAAACCATGAATGAATTATGGAGAAGAAAGCTGGAAGAAATCATGCTGATTAGCCAAAGGACTTGGATAAAATGACATTTCTGAGACCTTTATATTCTAAAGGATTATTTACTGTCTGCTTACAGAACATCTTAAGTCGTTTTGCAGAGGGAATCAGTTTCCTGTTTAGTGCAGTGTTTTTGTAAGCTAATGAGGGCAAAGCGTGAGCCATAGGCAATGATGTTCTGATATTAGCTGTGACAGGGAGCTTGATCATAATTATCTTAACGAGGATAGGGTTAATTACAGTGGAAACGTAAAGTTTTTTCTGTTTGAATGAGGGGGCGCTGAATGCGTTGTGATGTTTTGTCCGTTTGATGTGACTTTGGAAATTGCAATGGAAGTCTCTTGGCAGCACTTGCTCTCCTCTGGGAGCAGAGTGTGAGCTCTGCAATGAGGTAACTGAGATGGTATCGGTGGGTGAGATAATGGGCAGCTTTCATGTCATTAGAGCAGGAAAAAGCAACCTGCGGTACACCTCAGTGATGTTTAGTAGCCTTCTGAAAATAGGGAAAACAGCTGCTTGCCACTGCCCCTTCAGTGTGGGTTGTATTTTGCTGGTAAGATTGCCTTCATATGCCATGATTAAGTCATATTAAGTCTTAATATGTTTATTCTGCTGTGAACTATGAGAAAACAGTGCATATTTAATTTTAGACTGGCTCTCTTTCTTGAGTGATTTCCCTCTTTTTATAGAATCATAGAATCATAGGGGTTGCAAGGGTCCTCTAGAGATCATGCTGTGTGTATATACATACACTCCTCTTTTGGAATGGACTCATGAAAAAATACTTGGAATACATTAATATAAGTGTCTTGCCCTCATTAAAAATAAAAATTACAGTATTGTGTTCTGATTTCTACCTCAACTTCTCAAAAATTCTTTCTGTATACTAAGTCACAACTGTAATGCTTTCTTAGCCCCCACCTCTACATGGGAAATTGAGTCACGTGGAAGTTAGGGACTTGCTGAAGTTTATAGCATAAAACATCTTCTGTGGATTGTATTAAAATGTTTAAATTGCGGAGTACAACTGCTGGACAGTATTTCCTTATAAATTGTGACAGTAGAGATTATTGTCTTGAATTTAGTAGCTAGTATCACTGAATTATAGCAAACACTTTTTTCCTTTTTTTATTTCTTCACCAACTGTCCTCTACCAATTTTGCTTTGATGCTAGTTGCTTTCTTCTGTTTAAGATGAAAAAATAAGAGTTCTGTGAGTGGTGAAGTAACACATGGATGTAAATTTATGTTGATAGCTACACCCTCTCTCTGTACTGTGGCAACCCCTCCCACCTCTGTGGATTCTGAATTTTGGTGATTAAATCACCCAAGTGCACACTGCTCTGATGACATGAATACAACAATTAATAAGCAACCGCCTGTGTAACACGGCTCCTTTTTAACTGAGCAGCTAATAACATTACATGGCAAAAAATATCAAAACCAGACAGGTGTAAGGAGATTTGTGCACAATTTTCTCTGCCTATCTATGAAACTAGTACCCTTGTGTTCAGCCCAAGCTTGTGAAAGAAAGGCTGTTTCAATAGGCAACTCCCTCTAGTGTTTCGAGGCCTTTTGTCCGACTTCATGGCTTGTCATTTTGTTTTATGCCTCCCCTGCAGCAGTTTTGGATGTGTGCTTTCTTCTCCTTGCCAGTTGCCAACCATTTGCTGATTCTCATGATAAGAGTATTATATTTGCATAACATAACTCAGGAACAATGTGCATTTTGATGCTGACACTGACCAGAGCCCGAGCAATGTTTTTTCACAAAGGACCTATTAACATCCCATAAGGCTCTGTGGTGTTGACAAGGAGGTGGCCTTCTCTGAACTCCCTTGGCAAGTCAAAGTCTTACATTGAAATGTGAGGTTTGGAAATAATCCACTATTTATATAATAAAGAGTATTTAAGGGGAATTTGCTAAACTAGGTTTGTCAAATAAACTGAAATGAAAACTCATAACAGCTTGATAAACTCACTGCTACTTCCTCTGGGTTATTTTGCCTTTTAAAGGTACTTGGGGGAAAGCACTCTCTGAAATGTTTGCTGATCCTTCTTCTGATCTTGACTTTGGCAAATCCAAGTCCGCCGCGACCCTCTGCTGAAGAAGCTAGCTTAATAGAGCATGCCAGCGCAGCTCCTAACTGCGTGCCGTTTATGGAGACTGAATCGAGTTTTTCCTAAACAGCTTGTTAAAGGCCAGTGCAAAACGTGCCACTGTTAGTGTCGTGGTTGTTTCAGTATAATGCTGGTAACAGAGGCTTTTGTTCTTTCAGCTTCAGGAATTGTAGTCTCAGTGCATTGTAACTATATGGACACACCATAGGGTGTAGGCATGGCAAATTTTGCTTCAAGTCTGGCTGCCCGGCGTCAAAGTGGCATTAGTAATAGTTGTACCTCCCTTTCAGAACTCCAAGTCAACAGATTGTGAGTGCTTCGGAGTCATTGGACTGAAACACCCTTGTTTCAGTGTTGTGCAAATGTTACTTGAATATTCATAGTTTAATGTACGATACCCAGTGTAAAGGTCACAGACTTGAGTTCTTTTGGTTGTTTGAACCCCCTAACTGTGATTAATAAGCTGTATCTACAAAAATGGTATCTGTTTTTGCTGGACAGATGAATGTTAAATTGTCTAATTTGAAACCCATATATTTTATAATAATATTTACATTTTCCTCTGGTAGTAGTGCCTGTAGAACTTTCTAACAGGGGCCTCGACTGTATTTTGATCTTTGCCAAAAACTGGGAGGAGGGTGAGGAAATCCCCTCGGTATAAATGTCATTGGAAACTGAATAAATAGTAGAGACTGCATCTCCCTTATTCATCACATTTTATAAAACAGCCAGGAGATACAGTGATGATCTTCCCAGTGGTAGGCATAGTAGATCAGCTGTCAAGTCATGCAATCTCAGCATATCTTTAGGTGTCTGGTAGGTGAATGAGCTGTGAATGCGTGTCTGTGCGTATGCTCAGTGTGTCTTAGTTGATTAATGTGTGGTATTTTTCTTCCTGTTGGAATGTGCAAGCATTATGCATTGGGTTTGGAGTAGATTCCTTAACAAGGTACCAAAGTGTTCCTTTTAGTTTTTTCCCTGTATTTGCTATCAGAGGAATGAATGCCTCCAGAGTCTTATTTACAAGCCATCATCCGCACTTCTGTGTTGTGAAATGCTCTTTTTTAAAGCTGTTCTCTGCAGTCTGACCTGTGGCTTGATAGTGGGACAGTAAGTTCCGAAAAGAAAGCAAATGTCTTTTCTGTCTGGAGTAATTCCACATTTTATTTTGTAGAGAAGATTTAATTTTGTTTGCAGGGAACCAAGAAGCAAATTAAGTGGTTAATAAAAAGAAAAAAAAAACACCAACCTTCTCCATTTCCTATTATTGCATGTAAGGTAACTGCTAAGAAATGATACTTGAAGTTGTATTTATTATTGTTAGCGGGGTGTGATATTTCTTGGCAGAAATGATGGATGACAACTTAAATTTGTGTCCAGGGAATGAAGGTGAACTGTGACAGAGTTATTTATCTTGGGAATGGAGGTTAGGGTCAGGCGAGGCTGGGTGCCTGAAGGCACAAGACATTGACAAATTCATCCTGCAGGCCCCATATCTGAAGCCTTTTGTTTTGGATCCTGGCTACTCACTAAGTGACCCCCATCCTTCATCCTGCCAGCATGTGAAGGATGTGTTGCAGTGCCAGCACTCCCCTTGCCACTAATGCTTGTCATTCACTCTTCTGACAGGGCCAAACCAAAACTATTCCCACTCCTGAAAGGGAAGGTTAAAATATTTATTTCAGCTCATAATAGCCTCCCTGATTTAGTGGAGTATCATTTTTCCTGTTGCCTTTGTCGTTTGCAGGTCAC
Organism: Apaloderma vittatum; assembly: GCF_000703405.1. Taxonomy (NCBI): domain Eukaryota; kingdom Metazoa; phylum Chordata; class Aves; order Trogoniformes; family Trogonidae; genus Apaloderma; species Apaloderma vittatum. The sequence continues at coordinate 20,096 of NW_009706681.1, read as the reverse complement.
TAGAAGGACTGAAAACGTTCAGTTACTTGGAAGAGCTGATCTTGGACAACAATCTACTTGGAAATGACCTTCTGTTACCCAGGTTACCCCACCTCCATACCTTAACGCTCAACAAGAACCAAATATCCTTTCAAAGAAATACCTGCAAAATGTCAAATGAGTTTTATGTGTCAGCCAAATTAAAAGTATGTGAAATATAGTTCTTGTGCAGACAAAGCATTCTCTCGTTTGGCACCTGGAATACTTCATGGTAATTTATTATAGGTCATTCATAAATGAAATGCACCATTATATCTTCCTGTTGCTCCATTTTAGTGAGAGATCTAAGTTATGGCTCTGAAGAAATCTTTCTAATAGATAAAATAGAGAAAGAAAATAATGTCAGTGCTACCAGTGTGCAGCAGTTCCTGTGTTTGCTTGGGGTTCTGTTGCAGGCTGACCTCTAGTGGAATAGAGAGTGCAGTGAAATGCTATTTAAGTTTTTATACTTTAAATAGCTCTTAAAACATTGAAGTAAAATAAAATAAACTTAAGAAATGTTATACCTTTCACTATTTTAATGAAGTTGGTAACATGCACAATTTGGTAGCTGCTGTGCGACCACAGCTGTTAAAGCAAGTCACTGTATTCTCCATGTTCCAACTCTGTATGAATTCACATAAAATGCTGTCCAAATCAAGGTCTTAATGCCTTGAAGCATTTAGATGGATGGTTAAGTCCATTCATAATCAATAAGTGACTTCTCCATATGCCTGAAGTTAGTGCCTCCTTAAGTTCATTCAGAATAAATATTGCAGCAGCCTAAGTACTCTGCTGAATCAGAGCCCCTAGTCTCTAGGCTTTTAGATAATGCTCTGTAAAAACTAATCTGCAAGTCCTGGGCATGGACTTGATTATTCAACAGTTTTCCTATACTTTGATCCTTCTACAGATTTGAAGCTGTGCAATATATGGTTTTACAAAAGTGAAGGGCGATCAAATTGTGGCCAAAAGGCCAATTCAGGCCCACAGAGTCTTAGGGCACAGACCATGAAAGCTGTCTCCTTGTAATTGCAGTGTGAGGACAAGGCTGCTCAACTGCAGGCTTTTATTACAGACAATGTAAACAGAGAGCAATTTACCTCCAACTAAAGCAAAATCCTCCTGCTGAGAAGAACAAAAATAACTGCAAATTCTACAATTTCTGCACTTATTTTTGACTCCATAAATAAATAAAAATCAGCAGAGTAACTTTTATTCTTGAACCCTGGAAATTTGCCAAGAGTCTCTTGAGCAGCAATGATCATTACTGTACTAGGTGTTTGGATAGATTCCTGGTTAGTGCCAAGATTCTGTGGGTTGAATTTGAGTGTAACTAGTTTTATTGTTTGCTGCCACAGTACAATCTGAACTGGACATGCTTTGCTGAAGAATGTACAAAAGTGTTTTTGCTGATGCTATGGGTAGTGATATGTCTGGTAAAGCATATCTCCTTCTACAGAGCATGAAATGTAAATTTGGCCATAAGACCCAAAAGCATGTTGAGTATATTTGTCCTTTAGGAGGGTGTCAGGAGGAGCTTTGCACTTACCAGAAGGAGGGCAGGTGTATTGAATAAGAACTCGGTGAATGGAATCAGAGGGGAGATCCTCTCAGTAGTATTTAAGGAGTTTCTGCTAGTCTCACAGACATACTTAAAATACTATTGTCAAGTGAGTAAGCTCTCAAAGTCAATGATGACGTGATAAGAAGGATTTGATCTATCCTGGGATGTTTTTAATTCAGTCTTAAACCTATGAAGTTAGAGCTTTGAGAGTATTAAGCTACACAGGTTATAGAAATGATATATACATTTTGTGTGCTGCCAGTAATTTAATAGAGGAGTTGCAGAAATGCTTGTAAAATACCTGATGTATACAAACTACCCAGAGAAGAAAAAATAATGACTATCCATCTTTAAAATTTTGAGCCCTAGGGAGTAGTGATCTCTTGTAGAGAAGATACAGGAGTCTTTGGAAACACGAAGACCTTCCAGATTCCTCTCTTCAATGAGGATACCATATTTTAAAAAGGTCTATTCTGAACTTGAATCGCTTCTTTTAATGAATTATTTCTCTATAGAAGTCTTTGAGAAACATTCAAATAAAAATGTGCATTTAATAGAAAAATTAAATACCTTACAGGAAACATAACTTAGTAGGTGACAGTAGCACGGCAGGAAGGACACAGGTGAGCAAAGAATACTGATCTGAAACAAAACCTCAATTGATGGAATATTACCATGTTCACATAAATGTGCATGTGTGGAGAGAGATGAAAACAAACAAAAAGCCAAACTGACCCCTATGAAAATTGGAATAACATGTAAACTTTAAAACTCGTGTAAGAGTTTTCCGGAGTATCTCTTCATATTACTGTAACCTTGCTATTTCTCTCCTTTTATTTTGACTTTATTTTGATCCAGATCCTGGTTTGATAGTTCTGATAAGAACATTCTACTCCTTTTGTGTGGTTCAATTATTGTGTTGCATTGTACATGTAAATAACAGTTGGCCCCTCCTAACATGGTGTCTGAGTACACTGCACAAATGGGAAAGCTTATCTCTAAATCACATACTTAGAAGAATCATCTAGTATATTTTTCTTCAAACAGAGGCTGCATATTTCAGTTACAGTTAGGCAACTACAAGGTTTCCCGCTAGAAGTGGAAGAATATTATTTTAAAAACAATTTCCTAATGTTAAGCCTCAACTTTTCTGTAATGTGTAATTTATTAAAAATATTTTAAAATGCAGTCTATGTAGCTGAAATGCATCAAAGATAGTTATCAGCATTGTCAAGTATTGGATTATGTGTCTTTTAACATATTTTTTTCATGTATATATAGTATATTTGGTTTTGCAAGTCTTTCTTTGGGAAACATATCATCATTTTAGTTTCTCTATCAGGCACAGTGGATGGCCGAAAGCAATACAGCCTAAGATGGATGGGTGGTAGGTATGAAGTTAGTTTTGGAGAAGGACTCATGACTGCAGTAACCTGTGTTTGTAGTAGAAAGCCTCATCTCTCCTTTTAAGTGCATTCACTAGATACGTAGAATCAGCCAGGAAACTTCTAAACAGATATATTCTTGTCTATCTGTTACAGCAATGTGAGGTTTCTTGGCTTTTCACTGTGCTGATCATGGCTGATGTTACAATGGTACTACATAGTACAGACATTTCAATTTCCTATACATTTCAATCTTTTCAGTATTTGCTAAAATCGCTCAAAAGGGCAACTCTGATAGTTTGTCAGATATATGTACCTGTATGCTGAAAATTAGATGGTGTTCAAGTCTGAAAACAAACTAGATCTGTGATTCTCTGAAGTAAAAGCCTTATTTCATAGTCTGATGACCTAGTCATCCATTTAACATACATTCTATATACTTTTGAAGAACTGATACCAAAATTGATTTAGTAGAGGATGTTGAATGTAGATACAGAATGCAGGCGTTTAATATACGTCTAGATTTCAAATAGTTTAGAGAAAAATCAAAACGTTTCACACCGCAGAGTTGGAAATCTAGAGCTGGGCAGAATGGTTTCAGGATGGACCTTTCTAGAGAAACCAGAAGTATAATTTGATTGCAGTAATAGAAACATTTCTTCCTTTGTACACGTTTGTATACCTAACAACATTGAAACCTGGTCTTAAAATCTGTGTTCTTGGAACCATGGACTTTCTGAAATACCTGTGAAACACTGGCAACTCCAGGGGAAGGTAATAATTCTCCAGTAGGCAGAATGGGATCTTTTTTCCAAGTATTCAGAAGCTCTCCATAAGATGTGTGGACTTAATTAATTACCACCTGTGTCGCTCCTTTTTTCTTTTTTGAGCAAAATGGTTTTGAAGTCAGCGAACAAGACCCCACCTCCCTACTGGATAGGGTTCAGGCCAGAACATGGCAAGCAAATGACTCCGTGTGACATCCTATTGCACATAGAGAAGAGAAAGATGTATACTTGCATATTGCAGGCTATTTCTGTGGTTATCCAACCTTGAAGACCTAGCACATTCTAATGGAAAAGCATTCAGGTGGCAAAGATCTTTTTACACCGCATTCAGAGGAGAATTGGTAACTGCAGCTTCAAGGCTATTTGCCTGTGGAATAGCTTGTGATTACTACATCATGTTTGTGATAAATTTAATTGAAGCAAATGTTTCAAATGGGAATAAATATAGGTACCTTGCTCATTTATGGCTCTGGTCGAAGTACTATCCAGCTGTTTTAATGTTAGGTTGATTGCAGCACCTGCATGACACATGGTTGGCTGGCAGAAGACTTTTGAATGACAGTTTTGGGTCTGTCTACACGGTGGTCTGGAATTCTGTGTGATATTTCTGTTATTCACTAGGTATGCATTTCAGAAATATTTGGAATGTAAAGCTGATTGTTTTTTACTTTATCTCTTTGCTTCCAAAAACTCCAGGAGCTGTAATTACAGAAGGTCATTAGCAAGAAAAGCTTTCCTGCAACTCTTTTGGGGTAATGGGATGGCAACAAATTTGAAAAGACTAAGTACAAACTTTCTGAAAGAAAATAGTGGAGCAACTTGGAAAGCACTGAGAGAGAATGAGAACAGTTACTTTTTTTATAAAGTCAAAGTTTTTCAGTGTGTGACTAGTAAAAAGAACTGCTGGCAGAGAAAAGTTTACAGAAAGAAATCCCAGATTCTCTTGCATACTTCACAAATTAATTGAGTGGTGAGATAGGAAATACGTATAGGTTTGTTATATGTTAGCATAGCATAACAGTTACATGTTAAGATAGCATTTGTTTAGAGTTATATAGAATAATTTCATTTAGAAATTTGTGTTTCTGCATAGGTTTGACCAGCAGTTGTTCCTGAAGAACAACCATGAATATAGTTATACTAAGAATGCTGGTAAAGAGAGGAAACAGTATGGAGTTTTGGGATGACCAGTAGTGGTTCTCAGTACTTAAAGCAACTGGACCCTTGTATTAGTCTCCATAAAGGATTCATGCAGTGTCTGTGCCCTGGAAATGTACTGGAGGGACTAGTGAAAGGACACAGATGAAGAGACTTTTGAGAATATGGAGGTCTGGAGTAGGGGAACATGTGAGACATCATCCAGTAATTTCTATGTGAATTCACACAATTCTCAGAAGTGTAACAGAAGAGTCTTTTTCCTGTGCTGGTTGTCACAAGACACGGCTTAGCATCAAAATGGCTGTCCCTGCTTGTGAAGTCCTAAGTAAAGTGGCCTTATACTATGCAAAGTTTACAACTTTGACCTCATTCAAATGTGCTGTTCCCTGAGGACAGTTTAACTTTGGATCACACCAATCCTTCCATGGTTCGTTGTCTTGAATACTGTAGAACTAATCTTTGGAGTGTTTGTAAGGGGCCATAGTCCTGACTAACACTAGAATTTTAATACAGGCTTTAGGATTTTCTACAAAACAAACAAATATGTTATGAGCTTGCATAGACAGTTAGTTCTTAGCCAGAGAAGGGAAATGCATCATTTGCTTTGTGCTTTTGCTTGTTCTTTTTGCCTTCTGGAGAACCTCAAAAACTACAGTATTGGGTACCAGCTAGTGATTGAAAACAGACAAGTCAGAACGTATTTATAGGATATTTCTGGTTGCATAAAACTTGAAAGAAATGCTATTGCTCTGCAGATTGACTGGTAGCATTTGTTTTTCTGGACAGAAAATATGGTGACATAGTCGTGTATGCTTGTGTGTGTATATGTTGTGAGCAGTCTACTGTGAATATGCATGTGTGGTATGCATACATGTAACATAATGAAGAGGATTAAAAATGTTAATCTGTGTATGAGATACCCTGTTCTTCTAAATGTTTCCCTAATTTAAAACTAGAATTAGTGCAAGAAGTCAGTATAGTCTTTTGATGAAGATGAAATTTTAAAGTATGTCTCATATGTTCCTGTTAATTGTTCATGGAAGGCAGTTTGTGGTTTTGGAGAGGACCGTTGTTGTATCATTGCTGGGAATTAACATTTTAACTTGTGAGCTAAAGAGCTGAAGGTTTAAAATTTTTATTGTTACAGTTTTTTATTTTAGTCAAAGAGGCATTAATGGGTTGGTAATCATGACACTCTTGAATTAGGAGATGAATCGCTACACTAATGCACTTCAGTTGTCATAACAGTGACACTTCAGAGCGGTTTCCAAACAGCAGACTATAGCGTGTTTGTATTGCTGTAATGTATTCAACTGGTGACCAGTGACACTGACTGCAGAAAGATCAGTTCAGACCTGTTGTCATGGAGCTTTAAATAAATAAATGTTCGCTCGCACCATCCATGGATTTAACTGTGGTTTTCCTTTTTGGAGAGAATGGAGCTGAAATTGGTTTGGCTCTGATTGCACCAATATGGCACTCCCTGGGCTGCAACAATAAGCTGTATAAAGGAAGCTGGCAATAAACTTTTGGTTTTCTCCCTCTGCATTTTCCTGTTTTAGAAAGACTTTACCCTTTTGGTGCCATCATATAGTTCCAATATTTTGATTAAAATAAGTATATGACATGCTTATTAACTAAACAGTACACTAGAAGTGCACCATGACTTATGACTCATCTCTGAGAAACACTTAATCATGAGAATTTGAACAGGATATCATTTGTTTTTTCCTACATGTAAAGAATTACTGTTGTGGCAGGTGGATGAGGCTTCTTGGAAAAATAATTTGTACCTTGCATTTGTGGTTTTTTTTAAGGGGGATGAAAGAAGATAGTTAAAGTTGTAAAGAACACAAATATTAATTATTTTATTTATGATATAACTGCTGACTCAGGCACAAAAAGTGGACTTATAATAAGCCACAGGTTGTTCTTTTCTCAAGTGTTACTCATGTCCTGTTATTTTTGGGCTGTCCACCCCTGCAAAGCTTAAACTTCTCTGTGAATTAGTGACCTTCTACTTTTGATGTGATGATATCTGATTCTTGCTGTTTGTCCTGTGCACATGTTTATCTGTTGCAGCTGAAAGGGAAGCAATGCTAGGATGCCAAATATCTATATCAGTGGAGGGAGATGAGTAAACATAAACGAAGAAGAGAGCTGGTGAGTGTCACACAGAACTGAATGGTAAGAGGTCTGTGTGTGATTCCTGGTCATCCTTGCCCAGGATAATTTTTAGAGGGGATGTTTCTGCATGTAAAATCAATGCTCAGGCTTTAGATATGAGATGCTAGAATGTAGGCATGAATTTCCAAATTTGGGGAAATTTAGATTTTTGAGATGCCAATTATCAGCTACTGTTATTTACCCAAAACTCTGTCAGTGAATGTGATTTCTCTCCCTTTTGCTTCCCATAGGAGTTTTACACAGAGTCTTCCACATCTGCAAATCTAAGCTGGCACTGCTTTTCATCATTATGTATCTAAATGCATTTTGATATTTGCCCCTAATTCTGCATGGTCAGATGAGAGTTAGAATACAGATACATATCACAGTCTACATTCAGTAAACTGTTGGTGAGAAAAGCTTCTACCCCAGAAATGCTCTACTGAACTGGCGAGCCAAAATTCTGTGTGTTTACACCATAGAAGAATCAGAAAGCTTGGGGTTTTTGTTTGTTTGTTTGTTTGTTTTCCTTTTGATAGGAAATGGACAGATACAATCTAAGCCTTACAATAGCTAACCATTATGGAATAAACTGACTTTTGTAATAATAAACTATTTCTCTCAGGGAACCTTTTGGCAATGTAAACAATCCTGCAAGAAATTAAGTGTTTCTCCTGGCTGAGGGAGGGTTCCAGATTCAAGCCCTTCTCTAACAGTCTTAGGAAATTTTTAGAAAAGCCTTTCATTTCAACATGTGTGGAAAAACAGTTTGTGACCTTCCCATCAGAGCCACATACTTCCTGAAGGAGCTATGAAAAAGTTTATGTATGAACTTGAGGTCCAGATATGAGAAGACAACAGTTAGCAACAAATTTTGATTGGGAATTCATCCTGGCTAACAAAGAAGACAAAGACAATTTTTCTTAGAGTCTGTTTGATTACTTATTGGCACATTCTATTATGTGGCTTTGCCAAAATAAAAGTAAGATTTTTTACCTTTTTAATTAACTTATAGAACTAATTTCAAAACCTCATGCAAAATATTTGAGTATGTTTCCTCAGGCCTTATGGGACAGAACATTAACTATAAGTGTAGATACATTGATTTTAAAATACTAAAAGTAGTAATTTTCTGCATGGTCTTCATATGTGTTTTGAAATAAAATTTCATGCTTGCAAAAAGGAAGACCACATTTTTAACAATGAAGCTGCTCTTTTTCCATTCTGTATTGCTTCTGTTGCCCTTAAGATATTGAGGTGAAGAAATAAAGTAAATTCCATCAGCTAAAAATAACAAAGATAACAGAAACACATAAATCAAGTATAAATAAGAGCAACACAAGTGAACTGAGGATTTAAAACAATAGTTGTGGTCTCTAACAGCAGGAGTGGATAAAAACAGAGCAGTGGAATACCCTTAACAGTTTTTGAATACTTATTACAATTGTTTAAGTCAATTTTTAAACATTGAAAACTTTTTACGCTCAGATGCATGGCATGTTTCTTTAATATTGTGCCTTTTTCTTTGCTTGTAAATTGAAGTAGATTAGAATGCATAGTTTGAGTCTTAGAGTCTGTCACACTGTACTTGAACAAAATAATTTTATTTCATCAGTCAAAAAAGTGCAAATGGTTGAATATAATTTTTATGCTTAAAGCTAGGCTGTGATTTCCAATATTGCAGTGGTTAAAAGACAGTTCAACCTTTATTTGCTTGTTTGTTTTAATGTAGTTTACAATATCGAAGGTGTATCATCATTATTTATGGTCTATATATGGTCCTTCTTTGGAGACACTCAAAACCTGCCTGGACGCATTCCTATGTGATCTACTGTAGGTGATCCTGCTCTGCCAGGGGGGCTGGACTAGATGATCTTTTGAGGTCCCTTCCAACCCCTGACTTTTTGTGATTCTGAGGAATATAGTTAAAAAGTCTCATGAACACAAAAATAGAAGGCTATTTTAATGAAAAAAATTATACTTTGCAAGACTTTAAAGCTTGATATATAAAATACTTGTAACACTAAAGTCTTTAAGTTGCACTTAGTGAAGCTAAGTGCATAATCCACATATCCTAATTGAGTAATTAGAAACGTGGTGTTGTGGCACTCAAGGTATTTATATGCTAGGAGTGAAAGTGGGTTGTTGTGGTTTGACTTTTTTTTTTTTAAAAAAAACACACCTCATTTTCCAGTGGACTGAATATATTACTGATGAATGTGCTGTGAAACTAACTGTTTGTTTCCATGCTGGAAAAGTTTCGTGGCTCCAGCAATTGCTAGCCACTTTACCACACAGCATCCATCATTTTGTCAAAGTTTTAATGTTTTGTAGAACCACCTAGGAAAGAAAAGAGCAGAAAAGAATGACAAAACAGCCAAATTCTTTCATTCCTTGCCAAAAAACTGACTGAAGTTTATCCCTGTTTGCCCTTGAAACAATTAATGTGACATTTTCCCGAATGCCATACTAAATTTGACTGTCAGTTATTGAAATGTATGTTTAAATTAGCAGTGATGCAACTCTAAATGCTTTTTTCATTAATGTCATTGAATCCTTAACCCACAACCTTTGACACATAACAGAACTAGAAAGCCTTTTGGACCATTTGGCTGAAGTTGCGCCCTCACTACAGTATCTCAGTTTGCTTGGAAACATGGCCTGCCCAAATGAACTAGTCTGCAAAGAAAAGGATGAAGATGACTACCAGAGGTACAGGTTAGTGTTTTCACTTATAAATATGATAAGGTATGACAGTTTTGGGCTATTACCAGAAAGATATTGAGCTAAAACCAACTCAGAGTCCCCAAAAAACATCTGCTCTGTCTTGAAAACGTTGTGGCATATTCTGTCAGGACTTTGAGTAATCCCATTTCAGTAAAATCCCTCTCAGGACTTTATTGTAAGAAACATTTCAGTGCTGTAGAGCACATATTTGAGTTGAGCAGGTGTACACAGGATTTCCTGAATCTGGGTGCTCATATCTGCTTACTTATGGTCTTTCCTTCTTTAGGGCCAAGGTAAGGTAACATTTACATACACTAAGGGTGTCAGTGAATTAAAAAAAATAAAAAAAAAACTACACTCAGCCAGTTGCATTGTCTTCTGCTAACATTTGATTATGGTGATGAATTTCCTCTGCTGTCAAGGTAGTAATGAAGAACACAGAAGGACAAACTCCTATATTGTGCTGATTTACTCAAAGCAGTTAGTGATTACATTCCAATCACCCCCCCAAACTATCTCTGTAATGTAATTATAATGACCTACATTACACAAAAGTCATCTGGAAATTAATATGGAAGCCTGAAAAAATACTGTGTGTCCAACTGATCCACCTGAAATATTGCTAAAAGTTACAAGTTGGTTTTGTTTTTTTTTTAAAAAAATGCTTTTGGATGTTAATGACTGTGAGTGTAGATCCAAAACTTACAGAATGTCTGCCAAAGTGACAAAATTTTCATAGCTATAGCCTTTAGGCAATTGAGACATTGATTATTAAGAAAAAGCAAATAAATACGTAATTGGATTTCTTTTTCCATACATCTGATACAAGGTTTCAGTCTCTGTGTGCTGGCATTTTTCACAGTGGCTGCAAATGGCTGGCTGAGCCAAGTCAGAGCCAAGTAGCACAGGTCACTGTGCAGAACCTGAACTTAATTTTATTAGCAGATCACCCCCAGTATTCAGAGTTATATGATAAAACTCTGATTTTATCTTCATGTAATCCAAACTGCTGTAAGAGTTAGTAGAAGACACTACCAAGTGATGTGTATTTATTGGGAAGTGGCATGAATTCGATCCAACCATTTATTGCTCAGGTGTAGACTGAAAGCACCCTGTTCGAACAGCAGCTCAGCTGTCCTGGGTATGCATATATTTTATTGTTCAATCCAAATTTTTGAGAAGGATTTCTGGGTTATCGTTAGCCTCAAGAATTTCACTTCCAATGATTCAACTTGTGAATCCAGCTTAGCTCTAGCATTTTGGTTTTCACCAAGAAGAGCAGACTAGATTTAATAAAATATTTTTCCATTGCTTTCACGCTAAAGTGGAAGGTATGCCTACTATCTGGCTTATGAGAGTCTAATAGTGCTGTCTCTATGTAAATTTATGTGACATTTGCACTAGAGAATTGCTTAAAAAATGAATGATATTTCTACAGTTTACTGTTTTTCACTTTAAGTATGTTTTCTGACAATATGTCTCCTATTAATCATTTAAGCAAAAGTAGTATGTTAAAGGAGCTATTCAGAAGCAAGAGCCCATGGTTCATTTAGTGCTGTCTGAAAAAAATCTTTATTGATTGACATTCTCTGTGGTTATGTGATGTAATATTTATAATATGTCACACAGCCATACATCAAAACAAGCATGTCTGTTGTTTCATTTCAATGCAAAAATGTTGATTTCAGGGAGGTCAACGTAGTTTTAGGTCGCATCATGGCAAACCACCATGTCAAAGTGTGAAGTGATTGTATTTATGCATCTGCTGGAAACGGCAACATTGCTTCCATCTTCTTTCCCCTAATTTTTTTTAAAAAATGGGGATTTTTTCCCCCATAAACTAGGTTAATTAAAGCTCTTTTAAGAAAGAAGAATGGACTTCTAATTAGCTGCATGATTTATGGTTCTGCTTCTATAGTGAAAACTTCCTGATCCTTTTCTGTCATTATTTGTTACATTATATAAAATATGTTTGCCAGACAACATGAGAGTCAAAAACCAAAAGCATCCGTCTGTGTGTCTATCTGTCTATAAATCTTTAGGAGAATACATGGTGGCAAAGATAAAATTACTACTAATTTTACTCTCAATAGACAATTAAAAGTTTTGAATACATATTCTGAAGCATCTGGGATGCAACTTTTTTTCTTCCTCCCACCAAACATACAGATTTATCATAGAATCATAGAATGGCACAGGCTGGAAGGGACCTTAGAGATCATCTAGTCTAACCTCCCTGTCATGGGTAGGGACGCCACCTCTCGACTAGACCAGGCAATACATGGGGACCGAGCGGGAATCTTACAGATTTAACAGCACAGAGCTCTTTTGACTATTTTATCAAATGTATTGCTTCAAATCTCAAACGCAAACGTTGGAAATGGCCAGTTTTGGCATTTTTTAATGTTTTGAAGTAACTTTTTAATAAATTTTTTTTTTGAGAATATCTGTCGCACAGAAAGCATCAGAAGATTGTATTTCAGTAAACTTAAATAATGTAAACGTTTTTCTATGACATAAACTTTAACAGGTTTTATTTTGTTCTGAAGCGGAACTTCTTTTTGTAAATTTTTGCAGTGACTATTGGAACCACAGCTTCATTTTTCATTGAGCTTTAATTTCATTCCTACCGAGTTCAATTAGAGTTCAGTCTATTTAATTCCTCAACCAGAAAGAGAAAGGTGCTAGAAATCAAAGCTTTACTTAATCTTCTCATTCGAACAAACTCAAAGGATTTGTAAAACCCCCAAAATCTCAACCTTTAAAAGTATCGAAAATCAAATTATTAAAAACTCAAGGTCCAGTGATTTACTGTGATATTAATAACAGAGACAAAAAGTAATATTACATTTTTTTAAAAAAAAATTAGACATTTTTCTAAACATTTAAGATGAAAACTAAAACGGTTTTTTTGCCAAGAAGTTGCAATCTGTTTTCTCAGGTTATCTGTTGGTATACCATTTCTATCAATTTAAATACTAAAGCTTTTCCCCTAGTTTTTCATTAAAAAATAGTTTTTATACAAAAGCATTCTTGCAACTTTTCCTCAAAGTAGGGTTTTTTTTTTTGTAAGAAACATAGTAACATTTGAGTGGGATTTTTTTTAAGAAAAATAAAAAAGAAAAACTATTTTTTTTCCATCCCTGTTATTCCTCCTTACCTTTCAAATGTGTAGGACAACAAATTGATGAAAACATTTCGATGTTTGTTTTTCAAATTTTTACTTGGATGGGAAAAGAAAATGGAAAGTTCTCTTCAGTATTTTTATAAGCAAACTTGTCTGATTAATTTTTAAAAAGTCATTTTTTTTCCATCTTTCTGTAGAGAAAAAAAAAGGAAAAAGAAATGAAAAAGTGCTGTATGTTCTTGCTTTCTGTCTTATTTTTCAGCTTTCCATGTTTGGGAGGTGATATTTTGTAAAGAGATACCTTAGCAGTCTAGGCAAAGGAAAGCCCAATATCTAAAATATAATGGTGACAGGAAAGTTTTAAAAGCTTTTGGCTTAAACAGGAAGGAGGAAACAGAGAGAAATAGCTTGCAAAACAGTGCGTCCTCTAAAATAACCTATCCCACAATCACCGCTTTGAAGATTGCGTGAAAGCAGAGGTCATGACCCGGAGATCAAAGTAAGAGAAGTCAACACAGTAATTGCTGGTTGCTTCTCTTGTACCCGCACTTGGTCAGTCCTGTGGGTGTATTGTTTGCAGTGAAAACTTCAAACGTGGTGTTACTGAACTGTGAAAAATCATCTGGGTCAGAACGTATTAGAAAGCATTTGCAAATGCTGCAGGTGACCTCACCTATTTTCATTAAAGCGATATGATTGTGAAGGATGTGTGCCATGTGTGAAGTTTTCAGTGCTTGCTCATTCTTCTTTGCTCCTTATTGACATTTCCTGGAATGATGCATTCATTAAGTGCTGTTGACATGGAAACAAGGGCAAGTGGAAACAAATGCCAGAGTTGTTTTAAATTAACCTAAAAGTACGTATACTAGATATGCTATCTTTGGCAAGGGGAGCAAATGGTGATAACCTTATGAAATCCTCTTAAGATATGGTCGCAAGAAAGGAAGTGTGTGCATTTTGTATGGATTATCTTTTCAAGGTAAATCAGCTACTCCCAGCCCACAGGCTTGATTCTCTGAAAGGCTGTGTCCTCTTAGAGCATTTTCAGTTTCCTTGCAGTTTATTTATTGGGGGCTTGTTTTGGATTAGTTTTTTATTTTTAATTGAGACAGAACCTACTCATCTATTTTAAATAGTCTTGTTATTGAATTTGGTTGGTAATATAAATACATAAATAGATTTTCAAGAAACAATAGGAGACTACAGATCTCACTAGACTCACTCAGTAATGAAAATAATGCTAATATACTTGGTCAATACTAGTGAACTACTGCTGGGACAGGAGGGATTAAAGTCTATGGTGCTCCTGTGTGTGTTTTTTATGTACTTAATGAAATGATTAGGGTATTCCTTTACATCTGTATAATCTATGAATGTAGGCTGCTTCACTATTTGCATGAGACCCTGTCATTTCCACAATACCTGAAAGGAAAAAAACTGTATTTGATAGACATCAAATAGCCACATATTTTACATCTGAGATTAGCCTCCGTAAGGATTTATGAGGAAGGGCTGTTATAATGCTTGTGTTCAGCCAAATAAATTGAAGTCCGTAATACCCCAGTGTGTCCATACTAGCACAGTAGATCAAGACATAACTATAATTGCTATTACATGTATAGAGAGATATTTTTCTATTTCACCGAGTTGTTTGCTACGCTGAAGTAGAGCAGAGGATGTTAAAGTATTAGGAGATATTCTGGATTTCTGAGTGACTTGAGAGCCCCTTAGAATTATATGGTCATCACTAAGCAGTGCCAGGGTTGCACAGCGACTGTGTCGTCCTCTAACATACCTTGCACCAACATCATACCTTCTGTTCTGGAAGATGTTGGCTGTGACCTGGCTTTGTTAACTCTATATTGAGGAAGTTTTGTAGCAGATCAAAATTCTGCAGCCAGTTATATACTGTTTGGTGGGCATAGGTGATGAGACTTTTTGGTGGTGCAGAAGAAACAATTACAGGAGATAATCTAGTTCAGTGTTATAAACATGTTTGTGCAATCCTTCTGATTTTTGTTTTCATCTGTCCCCATTTGAATGCTGATGTAACTTTGCCAACTTCAGGTTATTTATTATTTCTAGTTTACAATAATGTAACTGAGAGCATAATCAGCCCTTCAACGTTTGAAATAGGTGTATTATTTTTATGTTTTGGGATTGTCAAAGAGAGGAAATACAGCACACAAAATAGAGAAATGAAAGTAAACAATTTCTGAAACAAAAAGCATGTTGCAGTTATGATGTAGTCGAGAGGTGGCGTGCCTGGTGACAGGGAGGCTGGATTAAAATGATCTCTAAAGTCCCTTCCAGCCTAGGCCATTCTATGATTCCATGATATGGGTGCAGAGATACATTTCTGCATTCTTCTGGGCAAATCTAAGAATCATAGAATATCAGCTTGGAAGGAACCTCAAGGATCATCTGGTCCAACCTTTCTTGGGAAAACCAGAGTCTAGGTAAAATGTCCCAGTATCCTGTCCAGCCAGATATAAAGACTGTCCAATGTTGGGGACTCCACTACTTCCCTGAGGAGATTATTCCAACGACTGATTGTCCTTGTGAAAACATTTCCTCTTGTATCTAATCAGAATCTCCTCAGGATTTACTTGTTCCCATTACCCCTCATCTTTTCTATGTTACTCCTAAAAAAGGGAGTCTCCACCTTCTTTGAAGCCACTTTAAACACTGGAACATGGTGATAAGGTCTCTCTTAAGGTTTCTTTTTTCAAGGAGGAATGAACTCAGTTCTCTTAGCCCTTCCGTATACGGCAGGCTTCCCAGCTATATGATATTTTTTGTAGTCTTTCTCTGGACCTCCTCCAGCCTGTCCACATCTTTTTTTGTATAGCAGGGACCAAAACTGAGCACAATATTCTGGGTGTGGCCTGATGAGTGCTGAGTAGAGTGGGGATAATGACTTCTTTATCTCTGCTGGTGAGGCCCTTGTTGATGCAGGCCAGCATCCTGCTGGCTTCCTTTGCTGCTGCAGCACACTGCTCTCTCATATTGAGCTTGCTTTCCACCAGGATCTCTTTCCACAGAGCTGCTCTCAAGACAGGAAGATCTCATCCTGTGTTGCACTCCTGGATTGTATTTGCCCAGGTGCAAGATCTTACACTTGTCCATGTTGAACTTCAGGACGTTCTTGCTAGCTTACTCTTCCAGCCTAGCCAGGTCTTTCTGCAACGTGGCTCTCCCTTCTACAGTGTCCACTTCCTCATTCCGTTTGACATAATCATGAAACTTAAAATACTTCTCAATTTTTCAGTGCCAGATTAATTTTGCTTTTTAAATTTAAATATGGATGCATATAGTAAAGTTTTATACTCTAGTTTTTGTCAATACAAGTACAAAATAAAGGACAATGTAGAATCTACTTCTTACCGTAGTCTTTCACTAAGGATTCAGTGGAAGAATTTATTTTCTTTGAAACTCTAACATATACAAATTTACTACATTTTTCTTGTAATAGAAGGAGAAAAAAATCCCCACAAAACATTCTTTCCCCAAGTAATTTATTGCCACTTTTAAGATTCTCTTACATTGTACCTCATGGGTGATGCCATTACCCTTAAGTATCTGGAGGCCAACTTTCTTCTATAACTTGTCTACTTTTCCAAGGGAGCTAACTGAAGCCATTAGATGCTATGATATGTGGGGGGTTGGGTTTGTGGTTGGTTTTTTTTCTTTGTTTTTGTTTTGTTATGGTGTTCACAGGTCTAGAATAAAAATTTCCTAGAACTATTCAATAGTAGGAATTTTTATGCCTAAACCTAAATGGTACTGAAAAAGTAGATCAAAATGAAATTACATCGTACATATTTAACAAAAATAAGGAGTTGATGTTAGTTATTTACACCTGTGTGTTTTGGATCAGGACTGGAGAAACCATCTCCCACTGATTTTTTTGGGAGTGAGGAAACAACCCGAGGACTATGTTTTAAACAATGACTGTTACACAATAGAGAACTAGAAACATACACAGAATATACCTGCAAGGTAACTGATAGGTCTTAGTTTCTGTATTTGTAAGGCAGAGTTAAGATGACAATTCCGTGATTTGTTAAAGCCTGTACAGTGAGTCAGTATCAGAGACAATATTTCTTTATATAAAAAATAGAGTCATGTGTTGTTTAATAAATAGCAGTAGCTGATCTCAAAGCTGTCTTTATTCTGTCCCTTTCTGAACTCCAACATGTTTCTTCCAAGAAAGGCTTTGCCCCACTGAGCTTCTGCCAATGTCAATAGTGGCTGAATCCCAAACTCACTGTGTTCCTTTGCAAACGCCCCCTCAAGCCTGTCCCTTGACATTTCTGTGTAAAAACTGTTAAAATAATAGTAATCTCATGCAACACTTACAAAATTGGTAAATGGATTTTTAATCATTATTGTCATTTTCACTTAACTGAGTCTGAAATATCATGAAATGTGATATTCTCTGGTCTTTTTCCATCTCTGAGTGTTCTTGTTTGTGTGTCGTGTCTATCTGCTGTTAGCTTATTTTCGTGGAACTCTTGGCATTGAGAGTCAAGGAGAGGAGATGATTCTGGACAAAAGATGTGACTTATATAGTTCATTACCTTAATCCATCATGAATTAGAAGATCAGTTTACAGGCGGTGATAAATGGATCTCGAAGCACCTTCCTGATGTCTCTGGGTTTTTTTCTCTCTCTGGAGTTCACCTTTATTCTCTTCACCGAAGATAATAACCTGTTTTCACACCACTACAAAGGTGTTAAAACCCAGTAACAGCAGTCTCATAGCACATGAAACAGTGCTAAATTTCAAAATTATTAATAAAAAAAGAGGGGGAGAGGAACAAGGATACTCTGCCCCCCAACCTCTAAGCTAAAACAAACCTTCCTGAACTTATAATGTAATATTTAGATGGATCTTTCTTCATTAAGCAGCGTTCTCTTAACTAGTGATTTTACAAGCCCAAAACAGTTGCAGTGTGTCATGCGATTTATGGATCCCAGTACCTGCCATAAAGTATTTTATGATGGCTGCATTCTGTGTTATTAGTAGCTGTCTTTTTCTGCAGCCATTGGTGTTTGGTAATAGTCTTAAAACACCCAAAATTACTTACCTGCAAGCAACGTTCCAGATAGTCCCTGCTGACAGTTTGAATAAGTTTAGTGCCCTTTTGTTGTACTTTACCTTCAAAACAAACTGATTGAACCATCAATAGCTCCTGAAAGCTGACAGAGGCATGTCATCTGGTCTAACCCTCTGATAGTAGGTTATCTGTGGGAGTTAACCTCCCTGCATTGTTAACTGAAATGTTTTATGTACTATGCAACTTTAGGATACTGCTGTGATAACCTTAGTAACTAAGTCATACATCACAGTAAAGAGATTTTGTGCAACAAATAACCCTGGATTAAATTTACAAGGGTTGAATTGATATTGTAAAGCATTCATCCCAGGACTTTGGTAATCCTTTCTTGTATTTTTTTATGGCAAACTTGAGTTACGTTTAGAGTGAAGCTGCATCTTCATATTTCTAGCTAAAATATATCCTGGAAGCCCAATGCTTTTCTTCAGCCATTTGATAAAAAACTATCGTATTAACATCATATCATACAGATTCTTTTTACCCCACATTTAGTGAAAGAAAAATGAATAAATAGAATTGTATTTTGAATCACCTTCTAAGGAATTAACCAGTGACACATGTTTGTTCTGCTGGTGGGACAACCTTTATGGTACTTACTTTTTAATATTTGCTATCCTTAAGGAGTGCAAGTTAAAAAAAAATCAACATCAAGCCTGTGGCTTGTGGTGTAGTTTGCTGTTTAGTTGATGTGGATAGGGGTTTCTTGGCTTTGTTTGTGGAATTGGCAAGTACCTGTGCTAATTCTGTTTTTTTCAAGTGCAGTCAGGATGGCTTAAAAATATAAAAATACATTTGTCTCAAGGAATGCTATTATAATTTTAAGCTCTTTTGAAATGATTGAGAAACTGACATTAGGGCTGTGATCCAAAGTCAGCACAGATGACAGTGCTGTCTTAGTCTGTTGTCATTTTTGTTGCAGCCTGCTTTTCAATGGCATATTTCATTCCATCGTTAAACATTTGCTGATTTTCTAATACCGATGTTTTCTTCACCTGAATATTCATCTTTTCTCACCCTACACTTAGTGGGTGTCTTTACTCATTTTTAGCTTCACTCTTCTTCACTCTTGACATATTGTTTCCTTCTGAACATGTCTTCATTTGAAAGAATCTGTTGTCATCAGAGGTTTTCTGCCAGTACCACAAGATGGATAGCTTCGCTGCTGAAAGATAAGGGCCAGCAAAATGCCAGGGAGTACTGGAAGAGCAGCCAGGAAACCTGGGAGGAGTCTGCAAAGGTGTCAGTCTTGTAGATCTGTAGCTATTTTTTAATAAATCGTCCTAGGACGTGTTCTGTTTTGTAAAGTGACGCTCTCTTTCTCTTATTCTAATATCGTTGAAAGTCACAGATTGAGGATTCACACTGAAGTTGTCTGAGCATTTCAGTACCAAGCATTTTCAGTACACTTGTTAACAATTTACGAAGTTGTTGCCAAGGAAAGATGTACTCGACAGAAACATTTATTTGCAGCATTAAATTTTGCTTGGTTGTAGAAAGGGAGTCTTACAGTCATTTTCACATGCTTATATGGTCTTGAGAACACTATTATTTTATAACTCATACCTTTTAGAACATGGAGTTTGTATATTGCTCTTTTTCAGAAATGGTTGTTATGTATGTCATATGTCATGTTATGTTCTGTGTTATTGTATATGTTATGCAGAGTTTTCTACTACTTTGATTTCTTCCTCTCATTGCCAGAGGGATTGGTATGATCAGGAGGCTCTCTGACTGCCTTTGGTTTTATGCAAAGCGTCTAGGCATGGAGAACATTATCAGTCACCTTTCTACCCCCTGCCAGGAAGAGTCTCCTTTGTGATGTCTCCTTCAGATTTGGTTGACTAAATGTAAATAACATGCACCTGAGGTGGTTAGATAATTTGATTTTCCGTAGTTCTGTGCCTAACTTCTTTTCTGATCTGCCATCTTCTCTTCCACTGTAAGCAAGGAGACAATGGTGGGGTTTAAGGTTAAAAATCTGCTGTACTTTGTCGGCCTGACCCATGCCATAGGGAGGTCTGTTGCCTCCCTGGGGCC
>NW_009706680.1:3292-56189 GCF_000703405.1 Apaloderma vittatum | reverse complement strand
CCCCGTAATCTGGGTTGTGGTGCTTTATTTGCAATATGTTAGCAACCTTAAGACTTAGCACCAGAACATGAGGTTATGTGTATATACAGGTACATCCTAAGTGTTGGGAATTATGATGAATTTCTTGTCTGGAATTTTATCCATATATCACATATACCTCCATTTTTGTAGCGAAGTGTTGCTTTTGTTGACAGCACACATCACTGTATGATGCTGAAGATGAATGACTTTGCTGTCACTTACTGTCTTTCAGTTGGGGAGGAGGAATTTAGGCAAAGAAGATGCAGATTATTTCACCTCACACTTGGTATAGGCTTCGTACTCTTTGCACATAGGCATTTTTTCACAGTGTAATTTTAATATGTTGTAAAGCCATGAATGAGTACTAGCTGAGATAGAATTCTTTCTGTGTGTAATAACTGAGTTTGTTTTTGCAGGTATGAGTGAGACATGGCTGGGAGAAAACTATTTATTCATTTTTATATAGCAAGGCGGGCTTTGTTATTGCAGAGTAAGTTATATTGGAGTCCTGATTTGCATCAAACTAGATGCTCACCCCCAATGGAAAAACCTACAGTACTGCTCTCTTCTTAAAAGCAGAATAATTATGAAATTCTGTACCTTTACTAAGCTCTGCATCTAGTATCTGTGTAGATGAACTGCTGGCCATGCTATGGATGTGACTGCCTTGGGCCTTTGAATTTCTTGTCTTTAAGCACTTTTGGCTAATAATTAGAGGCTAACAGAATGTCCGGAAAATAGTATATGGCTTCCCTAAGAGGAAATCCTAAATCACGTTAAAAGACTAGGTTCAAGTTCTTATCATAGTTGCATTGCGCTGATGTGTTTTAGCCTGGATCATTTTATTTATATGAGATCTTGACTGGCATAGCAAGGAACAGAGAAGTATCAGCAACAAATAAAACAAACTCAGTGTAACTATGTCAATGTTCACAGGAAGATATGGCTTTGCTAGGAATGTTGGAATTAGGTTTTCCTATAACACAGAAAGGGCAGAATTGTCCGTAGTCATTAACCTTTTATATGGATTAACCTTTTATATGGAAAGACTGCTTTTGCTAAGTTGAAAGTATATCTGGAATGATTTGAATTATTTTTCAGATGTGTAAAATCATTACACTGTGCTCTCCATGTTATTGTTGTTCTCTCTGAACCTGCACTTTAAAAATTCTTTATAAGGCAAATTATATTTGGAATAAATTACTAAAACCATAAAATCTCTTTATTTTTGGTCTTAAAGTTTGCAAAATAATTGACACTGTGTTACATTGCATTTTATTTCATTCAGACAGTGATTTTTGAAGTGAAGTCCCACCATACCAGATAATGCAGATGGTACAGTTCAAACATTGGTATTGCAAAGCAAGTTCAACAGCATGTAATATTTACGATAACTTGTCACGCATTCCATTGTGCAATATTATCCACTACTTCACTTGCCATTAAGGTAAAAATTAGTTTCTTTGCATTCGACATATTTTTGTCACTGCTGGGTTTTTTTATTGAGAGTGTGTCTTGTGTACTCTAACTTCAAACTAATCTCAAAGTTACCAGTTTACGGAAGGGTCCTATTTTGTGGAACTGAACTGGACTTGGACAGATGTTGTCCCATCCAGTCCTCTGTTTCTCAACACAACTTGTTAAGCATCTTGTTAAATCAATTTTTGTGAAATATTATTTGTGGCTTATGAAGTGGCTGACTAGATGTCCAAATGACTTTTACAAATGTGTAAATTTTCAAAAACTGCAAGGTGTATTTGCTTTTGCCTTGTATATTCAATCTGTGACTGTCAAAATGGAAAGTTATGTGTTGGGGAGCAGTGGCTCTCCTTAGTCGTGCAGTTTCTTCTGTGGAGAGAAAATAGACTCCTGCGGACATATGATACTTGTACGAATTACTGTATGAGGTTATTATTTCTTGGAGAGAAGGGAAGAGTTAGGTGTCTTTCTCCCTTGGTTCCTCTCTCCTTCCCCCTCTCTTGGATGATTTAATATAGACTAGGGGAAATAGGTCATTACACAAGTTCCATCTCAAAAGTATGCAGTATGACCATGGAGAAGACCTGGTAACTACTGTCATTCTTCTCACTATGCTGTATTAATAAATTATGGTTTGCATGTTTAATTACTTGACCTGAGAGCTGTGACACTGAGTAATCTCTGTTTCAAGTATAGCAATTTGCAGAGGACTCTGTATTTACTATCTTGAAAAGCTCCAAGGATGCCTATGTGAGAAATTGTTCCCAAGTGCTGCAGAGCATTTTGGAATGTGCAATGGGATGGAGGAGGTGGAATGACTTACACTACTGATAATGTGAAGCTTGTATTTGCAGCTGGTTTCCATATCTGCAGGTATTTGACTTTTTATTAAAATTGCATTGAAACTTTTTTTTTAGGTCAGTTACTGTCCCACCCTCATGGGAAAAAAAAAACCCAACAAAACCAAACAACCAAAAAAACCAGAACAGTCCCATGGTACAGGGGACTTTGTGTGGTCCTTCACTTCCAGTTGTAATTCCAGATGGCTTTTGGCTGCCAGCCAGGTTTCCCAGTCCTGTTGGTGGTACCATGAGTAGCAACAGAACACCTATTTGTGTTCTGGCCAAGTAGTATTCAACCACGGTCTGCAAATGGTGGTGGGAATAGGGCAGGGGATGGAGCTAGCACAGGGGCGGGAGGGGAATAAGAGTAGTAGGGAATCAGGCAAATATGCTAGGAGGCCTGGATGGATGAACAAGGAATTCCTAACAAAGCTCAAACATAAAGAGAAAGTATACAGAAGGTGGAAGTGTTGACAAGTAACCAGGAAGGAACACAGAAACGTCTGAGTGCACAGTGACTTTAATGCAATAAGTACAGATTTTTTTAAACGCAGTAAAAATTATTAATGATTGGGAGGGTTTGGCTTCTCTGAATTAGATCTCATTATTTTTCTGGACTGTGTGGCTTGCTTTCTGTCTCCATGCCGTGACCCAACAACTCGCCTGTTTCTGTAATGCAGTTCCCTGTTTCGCTGCTGTGTTCCCTTTCTCCATGGCTGTCTGCCACTTTCCCCTTAGTATTGTGCCTGTCTGTTGGCACACACTGATCTCTGCAGGTGCTTGCTCATTTTTTTTTTCTTATGTTTTTTTCTTGAGGATCCCTCTGTCCTCCCTCATCTACAGACAAATTTGATGTTGACAGAATAAGGACAAGAAATGTAAATGTTTTAAATGTATTTTCTCATCATTTTAACTGGAAGGCTTTTTTCATGTTTTCTTTGGATCCCCATGCTTGCAAAACCCGAGAAGAAAACTTTGGCCTAGACAGTGAAGTCTTCTATAGGGAGAGGTGAAGCCTTCTATCTGCTTAAAAAAACAAGCTAAGAAACTGAGTAGTCTTCAGGAATGTGGCATTGGGACTAAGGCTGGAAAATAGATGAAGGAAAAAAATAACAAATGCTACTTAATGTTGGGTGCATCTTGCAGAATTTGCTCATACTATTCAAATTTTATCGTTGAAGCCACGGATGCTAGAAGTCAAGAAGTATTTACGCATGTGTTTAAGTCTTGGTGACTGTGATGGAACTTGAACGAATGTGTGGGATTTAAGTGTGATGTGCCTTCTTCAAAGTGGTTCTCTAAAGGGGAGCCTGTTTCTGATGTTTTTGTGGCACGGGTCACTGGAGTTGCCTGGGGTGTTCGTAGGGACTTGTTTCACCTGCCAAGTCATTACAGCTCCTCGTTATGTAAAAATGAAACGCAGCTGAGCTGTGTTCTTTCTCTCCTGAAGGTTTCACTTAGGCATATGTTACTGCTCCCAGTCCTGGAGTAGTATGTCCAGTGCTCCCCCAGCCCCAGGAGGTTTTTGGGGAGCCAGGAGCCATCTGAAGCAGAGGCCAGCAGGGGTTGCTGTAGGAGTAGTAGATGGAGAAGATCCTCCTCCACTTTTGGAGAAGCTCTCCCTAAGGATTTGCTCCTGCTGCCCTCTTTTCCCTTGTACTGCCGCACCCAAGCTCACTTGAGCACAGCAGTCGCTTCCCAGCACGGAGTACCTGTCTGTTGCTTACTCACAGCTTTGCATATTTTGTATGTCGATAAATTAAATACTATATTTCACCCTTACAATGCTAAAATTAACTTCAGAGTTCATATTTTGGCTCAATACATTTTAAATGATTTTTCATATTTATTATTTCTGTAAAAGTGGACAGTGGTATTCATAGTGCTTATTTCCAGATGCCTATAAATTATTGCTTTAATATCATTTATCACTCAAGAACTTGCTGATTTCCTTCAGGACCGGTACATAATTGAATTGGGAATGATTAGTTGCATCCTTTTGATTGAATGTTGAGGGTTTTTTCCTCAATTCCTATGAAATTACCATTAGCTATTTTGGGTGCAGTTCTGTGTTGGGTTGAGGCAGTGCTACATTATAAATCAGTATCTTTTAAAAAGACTGCTGTAAATTGCCTAGATAGCATATGCATGGTTACTTTGGCTGCAATGCTGCTGCAGAGCCTGGATACTCTGCCTTTCTGGGAACTCCACAGGCAAGTCCATCATATATTTAAAAAAAAAAAAAATTTTAGAAAGAGCATGTTGTTGCTGATGAAATCTAGACAGAGAAATACTATACCCTCAGTGCTCTTCTGTACCTTTTATATTTTACTCCACTGGGATTACCCTGTCTTGCGGGATTTCTTTGTTTTCTGCTTTAGATTTCCCCCTTTCTTAGCTGTAGTACAGCCGTACCATTTCAGCCTGCTAGTGCAGAAAGATGTTGTGAATTCAGTTGCTGAATGAGCCCGGCCTGACTGCAAACACTAACATTGCTAGAGAGATGTCAAAGAGTTGCAGGTGAATCTAACCTGATCTGGGCAACAGCAAAACGGTAAGATGGGGTTTGTTTAAATCTCTGGGATTAATTGGGTGGTGGGATTTCCCGTTTCAACCTGAAGCCTAGTTATCACATGCTTCTAACTTGAGCAGGATCCATTCTGTGCATGTCAGGGTGGGTTTTGTCGAGAATGCTTAAAATCCAGGCAGAGGGAGGTGGTGGGAAGCTGGAAATGCCACATGAGACCTCTCGGCAGCCACCCTGGTGAGACTCCCCAGCAGCACTGCCTGCGGTTTGTAAATATCAGGGAAAAGGGAGGGAAAGGCTTAAAAGCGATGCTTTTCTTGATACAGCTTTGTATTTTTTTCTCTGGCAGCCTTATTTGTTATTATATTAAGAGCATAGTATGGGCAATTTTTTTCCGATATATGCTTGGCTGAACGCCCTCTGGGACGAGTGAGTGAAGGACGTGATCAGCCACTTTTTCATCTCTGCTAACAAGTCTGTGCATCTTGCTAGATCTGAATAAATGTCTTTATCAGTTACAGATTTGCTTGGTGGTGGAAGATAAAATTAAAACAATCCTTTATGAACACATGCTATATCATGGACATCATCTTTTTGCCTTGTTAACCTCTGTGATTATTTCTCTTGCATGCTGTCTTTATTTAACAAAACAAAAAGTGAGGTAGTCATTTTAAGTACTCATCCTTGAATGCTTATATAGGAGTGTGCTGGCAGCAGTTTGCATCTTAGTGGAATATTTAAATGTATGAAAGCTTGGAGCAGCAGCATGTTCAGGGAAAGACAGGAGGAAAAAGCCAGCAGTTGTCATTAGTTCAAGACAGAAAGATTAAAATGTGGCCATTTTATGGAATAATCTGAATTATTTTTAATGACTTAACTGACAGCTAGTGTGTTTTAGCTGTAGATCAAGCCTTAGGTTAATCTCAACAGAAATACAGTGGAACTGAACAAAAAAAAAAGATTTCACTATATGTTCTAGCAATTAAAGGAAACCAACTGTAGTAGTAATGGTGGAGTGATGAAGTATGTTTTTTGCTATTACTGGTTAAGGGTAAAAGCAGAAGATTTTATTTCTAGAGAAGTGTTTTCTACTTTGTCTAGTATGCGAATTACGTTCCAAGAATAGATCAGGTGTATATCAATGTGGGATCAAATAACTAGTTTGACAGGGATTCATGTTTGCTTTTTCTGCACTTGCCAATTAAGGGGTTTTTCTTCTTTGTCGCCGAATATGATTAAAGGGAGAAAATTCAGCCCTGTCTCAATTATCTGAACGTTTCGTTACTATTTTGCTGAAGTTCCTTGTTTAAAAAAATTATTTTCTAAATGTGTTGTACTAATCTGCTGCAATGCAAGTGAAGTGGGGCTTCACGTACAAACGTAATTTGCATAGTTTTATCTCAGAAAGTAGAGATGCTTTTATTTTTTTTTAGTCAAGAATAACCACGATATTTCTGTTACAGTAATTATTTCAGCTGCAAGCATTTTTTATGGAAGTTTTGCTTTACTTATGCTGTCATACCTATTAATGAATTCAAAACCTTCAGTGCATTTGCCAATGTTTAATGCATAGAAGTTACCTGAACATTTGTATATGCTCTTACGTTGTACATGGAGTGAAAGTCCAGAAACTCTAAGGCACATGTTGTTTTTTTTAAAAAAAATTACATTTTTTCTTAGTGATATTTTTTCATCTGCGTATATATGTGAAAGTTGTTGCTTCTGCCAGCTTTCTTCTCCTTAAATGTAAAACCATCAGCTCTGTCTGCTGTGTTACTATCATCTATGAAGTTCTCTGATTTTAATTTTCCGAGCTTAAGAAATCAATCATGTTTTGGACACTTGATGAATAATATTTGCTCTGGCGATGTTTTGATAAAAACAGTTACCAAATTAACAAGGGGGGAAAATAACTTATAATATGGAAAACGAGGACGAAAGTTAAGGATGCAGATGGGAAACATAGGAAATACCTAGTGTAAAAGGCGGTTAGTGCTGAGTGCCCTGTAAAGATTACAGTCTTCTCTGTGCGGATCAGTTTTGTACTGAGGCTGGGGTCTGCCACAGTAGGAGATAAGAGTTTGCCTGCTAATGTTTGCCATAGTCTCCTTCATGTCTCTGACTCCAGGCAGAAGTTCAAGAAGTTGGAGTTGATTAAGCTAAAAATCATCAATGTGTCATGTCTTAGCGAAAGGAGGCTAGGCAGCCTTTGAAGTCCTATAGCAAAAATGGTTACGTCACTGTCTTTTTTTGGCTATTTTGCTCTGTAACTCTTAAACAGAACGAAACAAAAAAACCCTAGAAAGAAACCGACACAATTTTTAACATCTTTGCTCTCACACTCTAGGCTTGGGTGGGCTACTTAAGGAATTGACTTCCGAGTAGGTACTCTTACCTCAGACAGGCAGTCCTTGCTTCTCCCAGAGACAAGAAAATGGATGGTGCCTCTGGAAGGGCCTGCGCCTCGACCTTGGTACAAACCCGCTCAGTCCATCCCAAGGGGTAGCTGGCGTGGTTACTACGAGGGTGAGTCATACAGCTCTGCTGGGCTCCAGCTGATGGAGATAAGGGATAGTTTTGTCCTTGAAAGGAAATCCTTGCTCAGTGCAGGTTACCACCGTGCCTTTGGCTCGCACCGGTTTTAGTACGCCGGCCGGGCCTGGCCTGTGTGGTCAGTAGGAGATTGCTGGGGTGAGAGCTCATGGGAGTGCTTGGCCTGAGCTGGGTGGGCCTTTCGGCTGTTATATTTGGTGACTTTTCTATAAATGTGAGAGTAGATGTGCTGCCTAAAGCTCACAGGAGCTGCCAAGCTGATCCAGACAGCTATGTGGGGTTATTTCCCTTTGAAGTCCTGGCAAGGCAAAAACGTTCAGCTCTCAGGTGGTGCTGTACATGGATTGTAAGTTGGGTTTATAAGTGTTTCAGGTACTGATACAATGATAATTAGAGCTTACAAACTGTGTTGAAATGAGGGAGGGTATCCTATTAATTGAAGCACCAGAAAGGCTGTGTGATACCAGTGCTCTGAAGCGTGTTTCTGAACTAAAGAAAAAGGTCGCTGCTGTTCTTAATGTGGGAAGAACAAGTTAAATAGTATGTTTTCTGAGATTGAGTTCACTCAGGTAGGTCCATACTGTCTTCCAACATCTTTAAGTAGGTTTTTCTTTTGGTACTGTAGCAGGAAGGTACATGAATGAAAAGTTGGTTAGCGAAGGAACAGACTTTTAAGGACTTTATTTTTTTAATCCTGCTATCACAGCATTAATGTCAGGACAACTTCTCCCAGCAGCAACTCCATCAGTCATGAACTGCTTCTTCTATGTACTTGATGACTTCTGGGTTTTGGTATAGTTTGGTAAATGCCTTTTTGTGACTACTTTTTGCTTTTGAAATAAGTACATGGTGTATTGTCAGAATTGTTGATTATACACATCTCTTTCATGTGTGGCATATTTTTCGCTGGTATGTTTTGTGGCACTCCCTAATACAATCCTATGATAATTACGGATTTAGCAATTTAACAAAAGGCAAGTAGTGAAATAGCCATTTAGTATAGCGCTGGATGTTGAATACAGGGGTTGATTGTGTTGTAAGATTTTTGAATAAACAGCATAAAGATATCATTTTGCCTCTCTAAAAGTAACTTCTGGGCTCTTCCCGCTGTTGCTGGTGAACTGAAGCAGTATTGTGATCTTGGTCTTTTGTTTATCGCATTCCGGGGTGGATGGGCTTTCTCTGAAGTTCCTGTATCAGTTCTGGATTGGTGCACAGAGGATGCAGAAGCAGGCGGTTTTGTCTTTTAATTGTCTTACTCTGTGATGGTGCGCTAGTGAGAGATGGTGTGAGAAGTGTGGGTGGAGATTTTTGTTTCACAAAAATTTTTAGAATTTCCTACAAGAATTTGGGTAAGTTCGTGCTATAGTAGAACTTGCTGACTAGGAGGTCAGTTGCAGCTTCTGATTGAAAAAACATTTGTGTTAAACTTCAGCAAGACGTTATATAAATCTAAAGTAATCTAAGGTAGTAGCGAGCATCATATCAAAAAGCTTTTGACCCAGTCTGTATCATTCTATCCTGGAAATTGAATAGAATTCATGTTAGTTGTATTTCAGTTTTGCTGTGTAGGATGTTTATAATTTAATCTTAAATTATGTATGACTTACCTGAAGAGGAGAATACCAAATGTTGCCAAGTGAGCAGTGAGGAAATAAAACACTAAAAAAAAAGCACAGTGCCTATTTATATACTGTGAAAGCTCAGCTTCATTTAATTAATTTCTGATGCTTTTCAGACTACAGGCTTAGTACGCTTGAATATGTCTTCTCCCAGGTTATTAAATCTTTGGGTAAGTGCAAAGAAAATGTATTTAAACATGTATAGGATATGTGTAAAATATACTTGCCTATAAATAATTGATTTTTTAGTGAACAAATGCAGAAATGGCTTCCGTTGATAAATATTGGTTATAGAAATGTTATTTTAATGCCATGAAGAAGATTTGTCTTGGAAGGTTCTACAGTTCAGTGACATTGGATTTGCTGCTGCCTGGAAAAGCAGTGGCACCACCACCCATAACTTTCCAGTTGGCAAAAAATTCCCTGTATTTGGCAAAGTAGTCCAGATACTTAAAATTATGTAATTAAAAAATATGATTATACTGCTGGTAGGCAGCTGAGCAGGAAAAGCCATGCAAAATATCTGCAGTCAGTTGCAATATTATGAAATGTTTTCATGAGTAACTTAATGTTCTGTGTGGATGAAGGACATCTCACTGATGTTCTAAATTTAATGACTGATGTGATTTTTGACCAATTTGATTCTTGGTATTTGTTGTTTTTTGAAAGTGATTCAAGATGAACTCACAGCTTTGGAGGTGCAAATTGCTACAAACTGCAGAAGGCTTGGCTGTTTTGTAATGTTACAGCTTTTCTTTTAGAATTGATTTGAGCACAGTCATAGCTCTACTGCAGCACATTTTTCACAGATTCACAGAGTGTTAGGGGTTGGAAGGGACCTCAAAAGGTCACCTAGTCCAACTCACCTGCCAAAGCAGGATCACCTAGAGTCGGTCACACAGGAATGCGTCCAGGTGGGTTTTGAATGTCTCCAAAGAAGGAGACTCCACAACCTCCCTGGGCAGCCTGTGCCAGTGCTCTGTCACCCTCACAGTGAAAAATTTTTTCCAAATGTTTTTGTGGAACCTCCTGTTCTCCAGCTTGCACCTGCTGCCCCTTGTCCTGTCACTGGGCATCACTGAGAAGAGCCTGGTTCCATCCTCCTGACACCTGCCCCTTGACATATTTATAAACATGAATGAGGTCACCCCTCAGCCTCCTCTTCTCCAAACTAAAGAGACCCAGCTCCTTCAGCCTTTCCTCCTAAGCATCCCTCCCTTCATCATCTTTGTGGCTCTGTGCTGGACTCTCTCAAGCAGTTCCCTGTCCTTCTAGAACTGAGGGGCCCAGAACTGGACACAATATTCCAGATGTGGCCTCACCAGGGCAGACTAGAGGGGCAGGAGGACCTCTCTCGACCTACCAGCTACTCCCCTTCTAATACACCCCAGGATTCCATTGGCCTTCTTGGCCACGAGGGCACCTTGCTGGCTCATGGTCATCCTGCTGTCCAGAGAACTCCAGTCCCTTTCTCCTACACTGCTCTCCAACAGGTCAGTCCCCAGCCTATACTGGCACATGGGGTTGTTCTTTCCCAGTTGCAAGACTCTACACTTACCCTTGTTGTATTTCATAAAATGTCTCCCCGCCCAACTCTCCAGCCTGTCCAGGTCTCTTTGAACGGCAGCACAGCCTTCTGGTGTGTCAGCCACTCCTCCGAGTTTTGTGTCATCAGCAAACTTGCTGACAGTGCCCTCTATTCCCTCATTCACGTCACCGATGAATGTGTTTGCTTGAACGCATCAAGACAGCAGCAGTGATGTTCGCTTCTCTTTTGAAATTCCTAGTTTTTCCAAAGTTGAACAGTATCTCTGTGCTGTTCAGAGAGTTCTTCATATAAAATTACAGTCCTTCTTATGATGAGCTCTTCTGTCAGTTTTAAACTTCTCTATTTTAATTGTTATGCATCTTTTCAAGAAAAGATATACAAGAGTGTTTTCCATATTCTGAATAACTTTAGATGCTAGAATTTTCATTATGCCCCTCCAAAAAATTCTGAGTTGTGAGACGTGGTATGTTTGCAAAGTTTCTGCCATTTTTTTTCTGGCATAGCATGTTACAAACTGAGAAGCAAGTTTCATTATGCTTCCTTACACCTTTTTGCTTTGAAGGTTATTGTTCTACTGCAAGTCTGGCAAACCTGCAGTAGCAGCTAGAAAATTCCTTTGAGACTTTTCATTCAAGTTTTATAGAATTCTATAACCAGGTCATTTGTGTGAGGAAAAAAAGAAATAAAAAGAACAAGTTAGCAAAAAGAAGCCAGGTGGAGGACTCTCTTCATTTATTTGTTTGTGAAGCTGGACTTGGCATCCTTTTCTGAACTCAAACTTTCATTAAAGAAAACAATGGTGGAAAGGTCATGGATGGCTGTTACTAAGGTTTTTGGGAGACCAAATTTGAATATAGGTTATTCAAATCTCTGAAGAGTACTGCCACAAGAGAATAATGACAAAATTGAAGTTCTTTTTCTGTCTATATGTTTATGCTGTGCTGAGTTGATAGAAAGTACTTTGTCAAATTCAGTGGTTTGGAAGATAATGTGTAAGGCAGCAGATCTAGAATCACTCAGAGAGCTTGTCTTCCCTTGTGACATTGATCTGCCTTGGAAGCTGCAGGTTTGTTGACCTCAGAAATGAAGCACCTAAAAGCAGGAGGGATTTCTTTCTTGGTACGAGAATGGCATTTTTGAAATGCATTAGCAGAACAAAATAAAGAGCTCTCATTACCTAGTGTAGTTTCCTATAGCTTTTGCTAAAGGGAATAAGGAACTTTTGAAGAAAAGGAAGGAAAGAAGAAATAATGCAGAGAAGAGGCAAGGGAATGAAGTAAATGATTTATTTATTTACTTGTAGTGAAGGAATTGGTCTGAATGAAGGAAGAGGAGCCAAACCAATTTACCATTCTAGTCCTGAATTACTTCTTGGGAAGCACTTTCTGAGTGTTCTGTTGAAGATAATGTGAGACTCATTGATTTGCAAAGGATGGTACAGCATGCTGCTTCAGTACAATGAAGGTTGTTGTCATACCTGACAGAAAATGTTTATAAAACTTTCCCACCTACAAATGCACATATTATACGAAGATGATTGCATAACTTGTCCTCTTCCTCTTTTCTTTTTATAAGAAAAGTGCTCTTCAGAGTATCTGAAGGTCAGTCTTGAGTTCTTAAACTATCTTTGTCTGACTTTTCAGTCTATAAAAAGCCTCTGGTTCACTGTAATTATAAATTAAGTTCTTATCACATCATTTCTTGTTGCTTTCATCTGACTTCAGGCTCACTGGATAAAACAATTTCGTTGACTTCTTAATTGCATATTTGGGCTTAAGTGTTATTCTATGGGTTGCATGACCAGATCTGACCAATAGCAGTATTTTTGTTGCAGTCCCTGCTTATAAGAGAACAATTCTTACTTTTATTTTGCATTAGAGGTACTTGATGACACCTGTGAAAGAATTAAGACACCTGCTAGAGATATGCAAAGGAGCCTAGAGGAACTAGGTAAAACCTATTTTCAAGTCATGGACTTGTTTACCGTTTAGTTTCTTAAAAAACCTTACTGACAGCCTCAGAATTTAACAAGAATAGGCATTTTGCTGTCAAGTCTCTCAAGATTTCGCACACTTGAACGTGGGAAGACTTACTGCATTTATGGATACGCCTTTGATAGCTTCATGATCGGGGGAGCGTTGGAAGATAGAATAAAATTACAAACCTGTAAACTCAGAAAGATTTAATATGATGTTTGTAGAAAACTACTAATAATGCACTTATGGAAAGAAAACTGTGTAAGCTTGCCCTGGCACATGTAGCCATCTGTTGGAGCAGGAGGCTGATACGGGAAAGGGATTGAAAATGTTTTTTTAATCTTTATTTTTAAATGCTGTTCATATGGTTACAGGGGAGGATAGACAACAGATACAAATGAGTAACTAAGTAAAAGAGTAGAGAAACCACCTGTCACAGTTTCACAGGAGAGTGTTTATGCTTTGACACCTTCTCCACCACTCTGGTTTCCACGGAGTCACTGGCTTGTGTCTAGCGCTGGAAGCCACCTTTCCCACAGCGACACCTCTGCTGATCTGGTCCTCTGACCCTCTGCTTGGTTTGCTGGAGGAAGGACTCAGCTGCTTTGGGATGCTGTAAGTTCTGGTCCAGGTTAATGGAAGCGGCACCCCAGTTGTAATTGCAGGAAAAGCTTGAATTGCCATATTATATGCCCTTCAATTTGAGGCAAACCTGAGCATTGTGCAAATAAAAGGAAGAATTTATTTGCCAGGCTTTATTACTAACACACTTACTGTATTTTGGGACATACGTACAGAAATAGAGCAGAATGCCCCTTTAGATCAGCTCCGATGAGTTTCTGTCTCTTTTAATGCACGTTACAGGCTGTCAGGACATCTGCATGACCTTTATCTGAGACCCTGTCCTTAGGTGACTCCTCCTGACGACTGTTCTCACAGAACAGGGTTTTGCTTTGAGGACATATACAGGCTTTTATAGACCTAAAATCTAATCCAGGTTCTCTTCAAAATGAGACCTTTTTACCCTGAGAGGAATGACAACTTTAATGGACTGAAAACTCACTTCTCTGAAGTTAGGCTGTACTATGAACTGAAAAACATATTAATTTTAGAAATTCGCAGTTCCACCTTGCCACATGCGAGGGTCATACGATCATGTGCTGTAATTCCTAATTCCAGGCTTGTGCTTGATTCAGTAATTCTGCTAATATTTATGTATTGGTTTAGCAGAATAAATATATGCTATATTGGAGGTCTAATGACGAGGGACATGGTAGTGGAGGTGAGAGGGAAGAGTTGTGTAAGTAATGCCATAATAACTTCCAGTATAAAACTTTGTTTTTCCTTGATTCAGGTGTTTGAACTTCTTTTCAGATTTGTGTGGTTTTGGGATTCCTACTTGAGGTCTGATCAGTTGGCCTCTCTGGGGAAGTGACTTGTTTCTCACTTGGCAATTCAGCAAAGACATTTAATCTGCTCATTGAGTTTCAGAGAAACACAGAGAATTAATTTTAGAGCTTCCAGTTCAAAAATTCTTCCATCTGGCACTTCGGTGACCTTTTTATATTTGCCTTCTTCCATATGACAAAGACAGTTGGTTTAACATCAACTTCGACTTCAGAAATAAAACTGCAATTTTTGGAGAATGCCTTTGAGATGGGCTGTGGGAGATGTATGAATAAGTTTGTGTTAGTTACAGTAAGGAGCGTACCATATTCCTCGATGCCATTTTCAGTCTCCAAGCTCTGTTTTCAGCTGCATTTGCTAGTTCATAGCTAGCATTGCTAGCAATCTCTGCATCCGAATAAAGCTAAACAAATAATACCCAAGAATGCGAACTACAGTTCTGTGACACAGTTGAGCCTGTTACCCTTGTTGGTTACCAGAGGGAAATGGCAGGTGATCAAAGCAGGAAAAAAAAAATCACTATTTTATAGTAATTTTTTCCTTACATCTTCCTTCCCTGTGTGACTTACTCTATTTCTTGTCCTTTGTTTTTTTTTTCCCCTTTATTTTTCTATCTTACTCAAGTTCTCTTGCTGCTTTTTAATAACAGTGTCCATCAAATGTTCAAACCAAAGAGCTGGTGCCAGTGATTACAGGGAAGGGTGAGTGGTGAAGGACCTCTTCCAAATTTGGGCCTGATTGCACTGGTAGTTTCAGTGTGAACTCGCTGGTGATGTCGTGCAGCATTACATGCTCTATTTCCCCTTTCACAATTTTATTCGCTCCCTTATCTCATCACTTGTTCTTCCTTGATCTTTTCCCACACTGTAGCTTTCTCACCAACTGAGCACTCTTCTCAACCTGTTCATGTTTATGCTTGTGGGTGCAGCAGTTTTCTGCTGACACCCTCTTCTCAGGGGACATGGAGAATGCTACCAGCTGAGCTGAGAAGAAGTGGACAAGACTTGTAGGTATAACAAAAAAGAGCTACCCTACTGCTTTGTGCTCCAAACAGAATGATTCTCTGGACAGACGCATTTTTATTGTGAGCAAAGCTGCAGAACATTCACAAATTCTGTTTTGAAAGTAGCAAATGTCAAATTCCAGTGCTGCCAGAATCTGCAGATGACTTGTGTAGTTCTCAATTGCCATGATACCAAGGCGTGATTAGAAAATAACATGCTCATAGAAGATAATTAAAACTCATATCTAGATAGGATTTTTTCAGTGAAAATTAATACTGGCTTTATGCTCACAGCAATTCAGCTGTTAGGTTAGTAGTCACTTGGCTATTTATGATTTTTTCCTTTATATATCTATCAGCTAAACGCAAATGTTAAGTCTTATTCTCTCTAATAATGAGATTGTTGTACTACCTTCCAGAGGGCTTTGGCACTACAAATTATAATCTATATCTTCATAAAATTTCACTCGAAAAAGCCTAAGTGCTTCACAAAATTAATTAGTGCCCCCAGTTCCTGCTTGTGATAGGGGCATGATAGTTATTACAAACAGAAAAATGGTATTGTGGAGAGATTAAGTAACTTCCTTGCCTCAAGTCACTCAGTAATTTATTTATTTTTGCTCAGTGGATGTTAGATCTTGGGTTTCCCTATATCAGATCCTTTCATACTATTTCTCTTGGAAGGGTACAAATGAGGGGAATTCAGATGTTTTCTTCTGATGTTGCAGTAACATTTTTGGATGTTCACTCTGGTATTTGCCCAACTGACCACTTCTTCCCAGGATGTACACAGTTACAATGACCAATAGAGAATACATGGATGACAATTTTATAATTTTTTACCTAAGTCTGTAGGTGCTGGATGACCAAAGTAAATATTTGTAGTATGTTAAATGTAGGTATTAAAAACCAGATATGCATTTTCCTAGAAGATGTGATGAGCATCAGAACAGTATGTCTTCATGATACACAAACATTAGTGTTTTTTCCTTCTGTGTGGTAGGATGTCTGGTTTGTTGAATGTCGAAGTTGATTGTTCTTCCTGATTGAGGATATCTTTATTCATATGAATAAATTCCGCTGATATGGGACAGCCTATCTTTTACTAAGTACCCTAACAGGGGATTAATGCAGGAGACATTCATGACTGGTTTTAAAATTCATGAACCATAAGGACTATAAATCACTTACCTGTTTTAACTGATCACTCTCACTCTTTAAATGCTCTATTACTTTAAACAGTAAATGGATTAATCCAGCAACCTTTAATTCTAAGAACCCTGTTTGTATGAGACCTCTTAATTTTGCTGACAGTGTTGAAGTGAAAAGAAACTTGCATTGAAACTGTATTGCAATAATTAAATCTGAGAAACCTTTAATTTTGTGGGGTTTTTTGTTTTTAATAAATGAATCCCAAATGCAGATTAAGGAGTATTGCTTGAATTGGTATAAGGTGATTCAAATAGACATCTTTATTTAGAAATGATTCCATGAATGGTTATACTGATTTTTGTTTATTTAATGAGACTTATTATGGACTTTATGTGTGAAACAAAACCACATTTCTTGTGATCTCAGTCTCTTTAACTTCAGAAGTAATCGTTATAGGAAAAAGATGGCTGTGTCTTGAGATATGATAAATAATGTGGGTTTTGAGTTGGGGCTCTAGGAAACTGTAGCCCTGTGATTCTCACTGATGTAATGGTGGCTGTGCCTGTTTATCAAAGCCTTGGGATCTTATCAAATTGCTTGTGAGAGTGAGTAGGATGAGAGGGGGAAAAAAGACTGTCCAAGCTGTTTTGTTGTCTCTTCTGCATTGTCTTCTGATTCTGATCTGCAACTGAGAAAGCTGCAAAGTATAAACCATGCTATACTTCTTTGTGGTTCTATGATTTGGAATTTTGAAGTGCCCTTTTTTAATGTTCTGGGTGTGTAGTACTCTCGCTTTTTATTTTAAATGAATAAAAACATGAAGAGAAACACTAAATTAACTTCTAATACCAAACTGCACTACCTTCTCTGGGACTGCTTTTTATTCTGCTTTATGTTGCCAGAATCTGTGATAGCTCAAGTAGTATTGGAATGAATATTCTATAATAAATCTTTCCTTTGCTATTTCTTTCAAAAATAGAAGAACTCTTCAGGCAAGTGCAAAGTGGCTGCTTATGCTGTAGATTTTAAGTGACAAAATGACTTCTGTCTCATCATCTTTTTGTCTTTTTAGTTGAGACTGAGTAAGTAACTGTGGTCATATTTAAAAAGTGAGTTTATTTCTGTCATTAGGGTATAGAGAATGTGTGAGGTACCAGTACTTGCTCTGGTGACTGCTAGACAGCAGAGTGTGAAGCAACTTGGGGAAATGCAATTGTGTATTTAACATTAATGGTCCTTAGGTGAGAAATGTAACAGGCAGGATGTTCATGGAGAGGTGCTTCTCCTGGGCCACACCTGGGCTGACAGGCATCTTTTCTCCAAGGCTGGGGTCAGGAACTCTCACCTACTAATGCTGTTCACTGGACAGGAATAGTCGTTGCTATTTTCACATTAAATCCTTTCCCACAAAGGCACCACGTCCCTGGACAGTGTCCAAGTGCTGCTTTGGACATACTTTTCCAAACAGTAACTTCAAACACAAAAAAATAATTTCTGTAGGACCACTCTGTTCTCTGTGGAGAAGAGCAAGACTCCTTCCAAAGGAAAATTGGGTGTTGGAGTCTCTTTTATGTTTCCCAGGACTTTCATTTTGGAACCGAAACAGAGACTTGGGGGATGAATGTCCTGCATGTAATGTTATCTGATGTGAATACCATGCGTACCATTGCCATTGTTTTCTTTTGCCTTTTTTTTTCCATCTAGAAAATATATGTTTATCTTCTGCCCCTTGTCCCTGCCCCTCTGTTGCTGTTTTTGCCAACATCTGGTTTTCAGCATGCTTCTCCAAGATGCCGCTGTTAGGATTCACGCCAGGCAGGAACTTAGGTGGCAGGAAGAAGCCAAACCCCATCTTACATCTCATGTCTGAGGCCACGTAACATACCCAAAGTCAGAGATGGTGAATTTGCCAGTGTCTTCCCTGAGCCTTTACTATCTGATATGAGGTTTGGAAGGATGGTAATGTTTGGCTCAAACAGCCCTCACATGAAAGAGTTTTTGAGTGTAGTGCCTGTTCCACTTGTAATAATCTATAGTTGTTAAATGTATTAACTTGATGGGCCTCTTTTTAGATTTTCCTAAATGAAGATCCCATTCCTCTGCTCTCCAGAGTTATGGGATCTGCTGGCAGAAATACATCTTCTGAAAGTGATAACTCTGATTTTATCACACCACTTTTTTAAAAGTCAAATAGTTTCTGAAATAGTTCTTACTTCCAAAAGTTATTTGAATGTAGTTTGTGGTGGGAGAAGTACCAGATCATGGCAGTACCTCCTGAAGAGGAAAGAACCACTTAAAGTGTTGGCATACCTTAATTTTTACTTGTATGATGACATTTGTTAAAGAAACACTAATTAAAAATGCTTAATGGCTCATTATGTGTGCTAGACAGAAGTTTCTTTAAATGGGTATCAGATTCATACTGAAAAGTTCTTGCCTGCTCTTTCTCTTGATTGCATTTTGTAAAGCATGATTGTCTTCTTGTGTATGACAAAGCAAAATATCACCTATATTGTCGCTACATAAATTTGGGGTAAATACTTATGATACTTAAGGTGCCGTTGATCCCATCTTCATGTAGGACCAGTTTTAGACTGTGGTGGCATTTATAGCATCTCAATGAGTGTTTGGGCTCCGCTGTTTTAAGTACAGCATTAAATAGATTGGTAGAGCAAGGGCAAGAAGGGGTGATGAATCACATAGATTAACTTCCTGTATGTCATGAGCTCTTACACTTGTTTAACTTAAGGTTTTTTTATTCTGCCAACTGTAACTAAAACAGAGATTCAGCAAAATCATCCAGTTTAGAGGCTGCACTGGCATGAGATATTTTCCACCACTTTCTGGATTGTCATCTTAGTTGGAGTGTGCAAGAGCTGTTATGCAATTAGCGTTAGTAGAAGAATAGTCCCCTCTCTGAAGAATCTATGGCTTATGTAGATAAAACAGATGAGATGAGTGTAAAATGAAAGGTCCTGTCTTACAGATGGCAAAATGGGCTTGGAAATTCTGACTAACCTGGAGGATCACACGGGCACATTTAAAAGAGGCCTAAAATGATCCTGTGTCCTTTGTGACAAATACTATACTTTAACTGGAAGATGTTCCTTACTCTCTTATGCAAAAAGAAAGCTGGAAATAGAGGATGGGTTAGGCTTCTCCTGACCACCAGCATTGAACTACCCAGTGGCAGACAGTGGTTTACAACTCTAAGAGCTTCTGATGCTAAGTGTTTGCATATATCATCCAAGAGGCTTAAATTTTTAAGAATTTTTGTTGTGCAGCAAAAGGGAAAAAAGGTACTTAAAAGGCTGAATTAGTGCAATAGGAAAAATCAAACCTGTATTGTTGCTAAAAGTGATCTGATTATGCTCTGTAATTTTGCAGTTATAGCCACTGCTCAGTACTGACGTTTTAGACCTGCTCCTTTCAGATTTAACAGAGCAGAGCTGCAGCATTAAGTTGGACTTGGCCTGTCAGTGACAGAATATAAAACAACCACTTAAATGTTGTTTTTCCTCAGAGTTTTATATGCAGGGTAGATGGATTGGAAATGTATACCATTCAACAACAGCATAAGCTGAGCTCTCTTGGCTTCATGGTGTGCTGTGGTCAGCAGCCAGTTGTATTTCTTCTGGGGAGCTATTGATACAAGTGAGAGTGGAGTGATGAATGCAACCCCTTTGCCAGCACTGGCAGAAGTGCTGCGGCTGCAGAGCGGGCAGAGGAGCGCGGGGAGCAGCCCCTGCTTTTGCACTTCTTTGCAAACTTTCGTCTTTTCTGCTGGCGACGCTGGCGTTCAGCCTGTGCATCTGCTGAGGTGTTTGACTTCTGAAGGGGGGGGTGGGTCTGGTTGATGTACGTCTTGGTTTTAGTCTTCTCTAAATTCAAAGCTGGCTGTTAGAAGATGGTTGTGGAGGGTTTTATCCTACTCCAGACTGTCAAGTGACCTGAAGGTTAGAGTGTCTCCATTCAATATCTAATTCCAAACTACTGTTGCTTCCAGTAGAGACAATCAATAGTAACAGATGTCTTGCATTTTAATTCTTTTTTTTTAATGTAGTACTTACATGGCCCGTATTAGAGGTAGACATGGAGATTTTGAGTTAGGAAGAGAAACTAGAAGCAGCACTGACGGCATTGTTAGCTGTAGCATATTTATAGCTGTGGATTCCAAACATTTTAATCAGCTATGGCTGGCCTTTGGTAATTTGAAAGAAAGACAAATACAGCTTTGTAACCTTTCCTTTGTATCTCCTGCCTGTTTTCTAGATCATAGGATTTCGTAGACTGAGAAATACTGATTTATTTGCATCCATGTTGATTAAGCAAAATGGAGGCTCTGTGATTATAATAGTAATTTCATTTTACATTATGTTAAAACATCTTTGTTGATAGCCAGCGTTGCGGGAACATGGATCTGGAGAGGACAGTGGGAAGTATGTGGGTGCATGTCTATGCATATAAGTTGTTTTAGGGAAAAGAAGCTAATTAATTTTACAAGAAGACTAATTAAAAATTCTTTGTGCAGCAGCTCTTTATCTTTTCTCTCTGAAGTAATATATCTTTTCTCTCTGAAGTAATAGACCAAAATTACATAATTGCCTTAATTTTGGCCCGAGAGGGAATTATCTTGCAGAATGACGGGGAGTTGTTCCTTTTCTCCGTTAAAACTTGGTTAAATTTTAGTCTTGGAGAAGCCACTTCAATGAGAAGAAACGTGAACCCTTGCAAAGCCTGCTTTGTAACGCTAGTGATGTCCTTCATTAGAGTTGACCTGGTGTATGATCGTTTGACCAGATGACACCGTGCAGGAAATGTACTTTAAATTTTTAATGTACAAAATAAATCTTTGATCTGCTGTTACAGTAAATCATCAAAAGCACGAAACATAAAAAACACAAGGCATAAACACCCCCTATTTCTATAAACAGTTGAAGTAGGTTGGATTTCAAGGCAAAGAATTCTTCCCGGGAAATGGCAAAGAATAATTTATTGGAGTAGTTTGCATTGGAGACACTTCAGGTTATGGGGGAAGAATCTTGATTAAATGATGGGGGTAATAATTTATTTTGATTTTTTACATGTTAACTATTTTATGGCAGCAAGTTTTCAAAAATGCCTAAATCGTAGGTGCTTGAGTGGAACATTATGCTTCTTTAATTGTACGTATCTGAACAGCACAGATGACAGCAAATTAACACTGTTTGTCCTTAAACACTTGCAGATAGCATGGAAAATGTACGTTGTAGCTTTGCCTTATGATTTAATGGTCTATTTGCATCACACTTCATCACTTTTCCCTGCAGATTGAAAGCTAAAATTATTTCTTTTCTTTCTAAATAAAATGCGAATCTCTTATGGGTGAAAACAGAAGCTGAGGTCTCAAATGCAACCCCCCACTATGTTATTTAGAAAAAATGTCTTATACATTGGAATGTATTAAAACTAAAAGCATGAACGTACATGAGTGGAGTATCTAAACTCACTGTTCTGCTCATTTAGTGCTTTTGAACTAGCGATAGCGTATGTTAGTAGCTCAAGCAGCAAGTTGCAGTCTTCAGGGCTTGGCAGAGTCGTTCTTTACAGTAACAAAGAATTGAACTTCTGTGCTTTAGTGTGCCATTAAGGTGCAGTCTCACGTTTCAGTGCCTGGGAATTGATTTACTTATTTGATTTCCGGAGACATATGGTGATAATAATAATAACACTGTATAAGCGTTATGTAAAAATACAATATTATACTGGTATGGGCTCTTTGGCAGGCCAGCACTGATGTGCATGCACAAACTACCATCATTTATTTAAGTTTAGACTCATCCAATTTTAGACAAATGGAAATCAATACTGCTTGGGCGTATTAGTGACTAGATTGGAGAAAGAAGTGAAGTGGCACTGTTGCTAAGAAGACATTGTACAAGAAAACACAAATGTATGAATTTTTATGTTTGTTCCTCTTTTGTCTTTCTTTTTCAGGATCTTTTAGTATGCTGTACAAGGATAGACTTTATGACTGTGGTGTGTGTCCCCTATGCAAAACGCATGTCAATGTAAAATGCATGTGTTGTTTGCAATTTTAATGTAGGAATATAAAATTAATGAAGGCCAATGCCTTTTTTGATGCTGGCTGATTATGGATTGGCACAGACTTTAAGCCTATTATAGTCAATGAATGCTGTTTTTTCCTTTCAGATATGTGTCACAAAGATGTCTACACGGAACTGCCAGGGAATGGATTCAGTGATCAAACCTCTGGATACAATTCCTGAGGATAAAAAGGTCCGGGTTCAGAGGACACAGAGTAGTTTTGATCCGTTTGAGAAGCCAACTAATCAAGTGAAGAGGGTTCATTCGGAGAACAATGCTTGTATTAACTTCAAAACTTCATCTGCAGGGAAGGAATCACCTAAAGTCAGACGCCACTCCAGCCCCAGCTCCGTAAGTGCACAGTCCTGACGCTTGCGCGTGTACCAACTGGTGGGATAAATGTTTTTCTTGCTCAGGAAGGAATAGATTGCTTGGAAACAAAACAAAAAGCTCATGGCTACTATTGAATATGTTTCCCATATAGATTTGTAGTGGTATGTATAAAATGGAATAAAAAAATAGAACTTCAAAAATAATATATTTTGAATTTCCTCTCAGATATTAGCTAGGATGTCTTATGGGATTTCTAAGCATTTTTATCTCCTGATCCTGGTATGACATTACAGCTTTTATAGTGTTTATGTTGCAGGATTTGCAGAGGGTGGCTGATTTGTGAAAAGGAATTCTTTCCCATGAAGTTTAGGAATTCATGAGTTGCCTTTTTGATTTTTAGATTTTGATTTTAGAGAAACAGATCAGATTTGACAGATTTTGTTTCCCTTCTAAAATTCTCTTTTTAAAATCAAGTAGTAAAAATAACATTTATTTCCATGTCACAAACTCCGTGTATGTGAGAGGGAGAGAAACAACTGAGAAGGGTTTGGCAACACATCTTCCTGGTTGTTTTGTTCACAAGTATTGTGAAAGAAACTAGATAAA
Source organism: Apaloderma vittatum (assembly GCF_000703405.1). Classification (NCBI taxonomy): domain Eukaryota; kingdom Metazoa; phylum Chordata; class Aves; order Trogoniformes; family Trogonidae; genus Apaloderma; species Apaloderma vittatum. The sequence continues at coordinate 33,032 of NW_009706680.1, read as the reverse complement.
TAAAATGTCATAACTTTCTTGAATAATGCTCAGAATAGATTTTCCCCCCAAAACCTTCAAAATTATTAAAAAACTATTTCTGTTATGCTTTGGCAAGAAAAATCCATAACAATGTGACCTTTGAATCGAAGACCTAAGTGGAATGGATTTAGCACTTCAAATCTTAGTTGGCATGAAATAATTTAAAAGGTTGATTGCTGCTTCTTTTTTTCTTTTCTTCTTTCTTTTGTTCTTTCTTCTAGACATCTTCTGTTCTCCCTGCAGAAGTTTGCCTGAATCCTGTCAGACTTCTAAGAAGAAATGGCAGATTCATTTTCCATAGATGAGCTTTGTTTAACCCATATGAATTTAACAGATAAGATGTCACACCTCCAGGGGACTGTCCTTTTTAGAAAAGGTTACATTTTATAATGTGACCATCTGTAGCAAAACTAAATTTGCTTTTTTATCATTGGCTGACATTATATAGCTGTTGCCAAAGATGTCTCTGGTGTGTTCCAGATGAGTCCATAACAAGGAGTTCTTAGCATAAAACTTTTACAATCATTAAGGATGGATGGAGTGGTTTGCACTGTGTTTACTTGTGCACGTAGTGACAGGACGAGAGGGCAGGGTCTGAAACTGCGTCAGGGGTGGTTTAGGTGGGATCTCAGGAAGCACTTCCTCACGGAGAGGGTGCTCAGGAATTGGGATGCACTGCCCAGGGAAGTGGTGGAGTCACCATCCCTGGAGGTGTTTAAGGAGAGGCTGGATGTGGCACTTAGGGGCATGGTCTGGCCGATGTAGTGGTGTTGGGTCATAGGCTGGACTTGATGATCTCAGAGGTCTTTTCCAGCCTCAACAATTCTGTGATTATTGTTTGGCATCACAAATGTAAATTTAAATTATTTTTTTTTAAAGTATTTCCGTAACTTTTTTTGTGATATTAACTCATTCCCCATGTCTGCTGTTCTTAACTTAATTCCTCTTAGAAGCTATTACTACTTTCTGTTAATGCTGTATTTATTTCTATTCTATTAAAACTGAAGGATTTTATTTACTTTGCTTCCAGCATTTTGAAGCAGATTTTTTTGAAACTGTGTTACTGGTGTCTTGCTCTTTTTCAGAGTTTGTAGTACTCCACTGTGTCCGTGATCCAGCTATTTTCTTATGTAAATGATGTTAATACTTCCTCTACTAGTATGCTGCTGATTAGAGCCCTAGCTACACATATAGTTTTGTTAATCTTCTCCTGTGCTGACTCACACAGACTTACTGGGGTTGCCTCATCTATTAAAGTAGGCACATAGGAATTTCCTGAAATACAATACTCATTTCTCAGCTTCCTGTAATTCTCCATGATTTTTATAGCTCTGTTCAGTGAATTCGGTTCTTCCTTCTGCTTGGAGGCATTGTTAGTAATTTTTGACTCTTCCTTGCAAGGAGTGATCCAAAGAGCACCTGGTGAGGAATAACTTGTGGAGTAATGTCAGCATTCACACCAATGGAGAGGGAAGAGCATAACTTCATAGCAAAAGGTGGTATTAGCCCTCTCCTGATGTAAGGTCACACCTGGTTCTGCCCAGCAGACCTAAGTGCAGATGTCCAAGACAGAGATACGATCAATCCACTCCCCTTCCCGCAGAACCTGAATACGTAGCCTCAGGCAGGAGATGTTCTGATGCACGTTTCATTGAGCATATGTCTGTGAGGTTAGTTGCAGGAATTTGTCATTCTCTGGTTTTAGATTACGCTTGAATTGACAGAGGGTTTTAGTTGGTTGGTTGTTTTTTTTTTCTGGTCCTGATGTTGTAGAGCAGATGCCCCTACTACTTCATCTTCTCATCGTTCCTTATTTTTCTTCTGTGTCAGAGGACTGCTACGTATTCTTGCTTATTGAGCTAATACTTGATTCTCTGGAAATTATTCTGCCATATAGATTATACCAGTCTGAACGGGCATTTCAGTTTCTGTAAATGTTCTTTAGCATGCTGTGCCCTCTGGATCTGTACTGGCTACAGTTGTGTAGATGTGTTTCAGTTTGGGCTCTGCTTTCTGAAAGCTTTATTTGAAGATACTGTGATAGGTGTGTGGTACCTACAGTTTGCACTTCCTGTGCTTGATTAGTAGAGGAACTGAATTAGAGGTAGGCTTCCATTCAGTCTCTTGTTTGCAGTCTTCTGTAGCCATCAGGTGGGGAAGTGATGTCTTACAGAAGATACATGGTGGAGGCTTGGAGTTTCCATGTCACCACTTCTACTCAGGTCAAAGTCCTTTATTTGTCTCAGAAGTAACATTTTTCAAGATACGTCCTGAAATACCTTATTCATGATGCTCTGGGGCCCTAGCTGATGTTTTGAGTACTTTCAGAAGCTTTATTAGCTCTCTGGCAGGTATCAGCTTCAGTGTTTGGTGAAGATCACCAAATAATACTCTGCAGGTGGCTTGTTACCCATTTTGTGTTTTCTGTACCTTCAAAATGCTCTGCAGCTTCTGGTGAGAAAGATGACACACACACAGGTTGGAGGAATTGGAGCTCTGTGTTCCTGCCCACAGATTGTCACTTGGAAAATAAATCATTTGCTCTTGAACATGAAGCAATTTTCTGCAGTTAATGTCACACCTTGTTGCAACCCAGTAGAAATCCCATGTTGTTAATTAGTGCAGTAGCATACAGACAGAAGTTAGCATGTTATTTTTTTTTATTCTTGTAAGACAAACTTAGTATTTACACTTACTTTCCACCCGACATTTACATGCTCATTATGCAAAGCAGTCGCATTGTCTTCTGCTCTTCTTTTAAACATAAGAAAACATACATGAGCATGATTTCCATACTATTTGAGCTGATTGAAATTGGATGTTATTACGGAAGGAAATTTCCAGCAGAACAGATTTATCCTTTTATCACAGAATAATGGATAATATTCAACTTGAGGTAGTGAAGTAGCTGTTTGCCTACCTATGCATTACCTGTTAGCTGCTATTAGAAGAAGGGAACTTGACCAACCTTTGCTCTAATCCAGCCCAACACAATACATATGTGTATATATATGCATATATATTGTCTACATGTAGCTATAGTTGTGCATGCTTAGCTGTCTGTATCTATCTTTCTAAAAATCTCTTGCTGAGTCTTTTGCCTGCCAAGGGAAGAAAGTTGCTTTTCTTTTCTCCCTAACTAAAGAAACAGCAAAACTACGAAATAAACTAAAAAAATCCCCACAACTCAAAAAGAAACACATGCCACTGCCCAAAATAACACTGGCTTTGGACGATGGTTTGACTCTAATTCTCTGACAGTTTTGAGATTCACGCTCTGTAGCCATATGGCCATATTTATTTTTCTCCAGTGCAAGGTGAAGCTTTAGTGTATTCAGTGTACACGTTTTATGCATGGAACTAGTACTTTTGCACAGTATGTAAACAGAATATTGCAAGTTTTATAAACTAACCTTCTGGTCAAGATTTAGTTCTGATATGCATTGGTTTGTTCTCTTTGAAAGGCCTAAGATCCACGGCAATGAATTCAGCTGTCATGCTGAAGTATATGTAGTTACTTTTTAAAAACTGAATGCAGCAAAACATTAATCTACCAGTTTACCTAAATGCAAAACATTCATTCAGTTAAAAATAATTGAATAAGCAATGATTTACTGCACTTATTTTTTAGCCTTTTTGAGAGAGCAGCCTCTCTTCTGTTTCTGTAATTTCTATTAATTTTCAGTCCTATTATATGCAACTTTCCTCCAAAAAAGTAGGACAAAAAGCACGAACTGATTATATTAACACATTGTGAATCAGTTGGGTAAGAAACCAAACTTGAAAGCAGGCACTGAAGTCAGAATTTTGTCTAGAAGTTAGGCACCATTTCTGTCTGCCTAAACGCTTGGTGTCCCGTTTTCACCTGTCTTCCTCTTCAGATGTGTGCAACCTTGGCCAGTCTTAGTTACATATTAATTAGTAGGGTAACAGCATCCTTCCTGGCTGATACTTTTTACTGAGGTAAAATAATTTCAGAGTTCAGGGGAAGCTTTAATAATTGTTAACCTGGGGGATACTCTCTAGATGATAAGGCAGATAATGTGGCAGTTGGTCCAGCTCCTGTGCTTTAGTAGCCTGGGAAGCAAGTAAACAGCATTGCAAACGGCTTCCAGTCCTTTCACAGAGAGCAATATGGTTGCTCCTGCTCACGTTTCTCATAATTTATGGCTGGGTGTTAACGGGTTAGAAAGATGCAAGCAACAGCATGGGATCAGACAGTGGGAGAGCTGAGATTAAGGCTCAGTTTGGATTCTTGAAAATGTTTTAATCCCTTGAATATTGCCCTAGAAATCTGTCCAACTTGCAAGATTTAAAAGAAGAAGGGAAAAAAAGGTGATGAAATTGACCTGTTATTTCAGGTGCCTAGAGCCTGAAATTACTGCAAAACATGCAGATGGTTTTGTGAAAGAAGCCTTACTGTTGTGTCAGAGAACACAAAATATAAAATGGTTAAAACCCCCCAATCTTCCATTCTTGTGTTTTAATCTCAGTCAACCATCTTGCCCTACCTTTTACTTTAAAATTTTTCTAGCAATTATTTTTTTTTTTTTGAGGTGTATAACAAAACCTCTTAAGTTTTCACTTTCAGTAATTTGCATTGGTACTGTCAATATAATATTTTTCCCTTGAGGATTGTTTTATATCGGAGTTTAAGATCCCACAGTTTAAAAAAACAAAAAGAAAATATTTATTTAAAACTTAAGCTATTTTGCAGGTATGAAAAATGCATGAGAGCATCACCCACACAGCTTCTGTAAGAATAGTCAGATGTAATTTTCCATTAAAGCTTTCTTTACTACATGGATTTTGAAAATTTTTTGAGAAGGAGTATTCACATAGCGATGTAGTACAAGGACCCATACTGCAAGATCTTGCATGAAACCTGTTATCCCTCCTACAGCCTACATCAATGAAATTACTATTGAAATGACTAATAAGAAATGACCTGGTCATTTCTTTTTGTCTTCATTACTTTTAGTACTCTCATGTCAGTTTGAAATACTAGCTTTTTCTATTTCTGTGTTCAACATTTTGGCATCCTTGTTACTATGATCTGTATTTCCATAACCAGAGGGGAAAAAAATAATCTAATCTTGGTTACTACAAGCCATGCTGCTAAAGCTGCTCACTCCCCGTGCTCAGTGGTGCTTTTAGGCTAATCTTATGCTGGGAAAAATGTAGGCTAATAATAAGAAAACTACCTTAATGGAAACCATTTTCAAGGAAAGTGAAGCATAAAGGCAAATAAAACTCCCAGTGGGTTTCCTAAAGGGAAAGATGTGTGCTGTTCCATGCTCCAGTTCCCAGTGTCCTCTTGGCGATAGCGTGATCCAGTATGATTCTACGATTAACCTGTGCTGACATTCACAGTGACTTGGGACTGTGTTCAACTCTTCAGAGGCACTTTTACTCCCTTCTTTCTTAGTAATTCATCTGTCTTTCCCGTCTGAGTTCTCTGCAAGATGTCTCCCTATCCTGAAGACTGCCAGGGCTATCAGTTTTTTGCTGACTGGTTGTTTACTAACTGTTTAGCTTTTTGCCCATTAAATAGTTCGAGCTTGATCACACATGCACCTGTGGGGTTTTTTTTCTTAGCTTTGAAACTTCTTTATTTGTAGCAAATACAAAGATCTAACACTGATCAACATGCTTCTTTAGACATAAGTAGTCCCACTGATGTTCAGTATACACAAGTCTGTGGGGCCATAGGGAGATCTTCCCTTTGGTTTATAGCCAACAAATCGTGATAAAATTTTGATAGAAATAATTTGAAGGCTTTAATTAGCTAAACAAAAAAATTACACATTCGGTAAATATCCAGTTGTCAGACATGGCAAAGATTGTCCCTTTACCACAGTCCCTCTGCCACAGTGATATATTCTGATATCCAGCCAGCCAAAAATGAGCCCCCAGTGAGCCCAGGTGGCCAAGAAGGCCAGCAGCATCTTGGCCTGTATCAGGAATAGTGTGGACAGCAGGGCCAGGGAGGTGATTGTCCCCCTGTATTCAGCACTGGTGAAGCCCAAAACTGAACAACAGATTCGAGATGCAGCCTCACCAGTGCCAAGTACAAGGGGACAATCCTGTGTTCAGTTTTGGGCCCCTCACTTCAAGAGAGACATTGAGGTCCTGGAATATGTCCAAAGAAGGGCAGTGAAGCTGATGAAGGATCTTGAGAACAAGTCTTATGGGACAGAGTTGAGGGAACTGGGGCTGTTTAGCCTGAAAGGAGATTGTAGTGAGGTAGGGGTTGGTTTCCTCTCCAAAGTAGTAAATGATAGGACAAAAGGAAACAGTTGCAACAGGTGAGGTTTAGATTGGATATTAGGAAAAGTTTCTTCACCGGAAGGGTTTAAAAGCATTGGCACAGGCTGCCTGGGAAAGTGATTGAGTCACCATCCCTGGAGGTATTTAAGAGACATGTAGATGTAGTACACAGGGACATGCTTTAGTGGTGGACCTGGCATTGCTAGGGTAATGGTTGGACTCAATCATCTTAAAGAGCTTTTCCAACTCAAATGGTTACTGTGATTCTGTGTCAGTGTTTTAGAAGGTTAAAAAGCAGTAAGGAGGAGTAAGAAGAAAAGAAAATTAATAGTAGTAGAAGTATTGTAATGTTAGATCTTTAAAAAGTAGCTTTGAACAAACATTTATCAAAATATGTGCATTCAGCTAAAATTAGCTGAAAGTCAGCTAAAATTAGTACTCTTTTCTGCTGAGAAAACTTGTCTGGGTTAAATTGGAGAATTGTGCCAGCTTCCTAAAATAAAAGGGAAATTCTTGTGAGTCTTCTGCATGTGAGATATGTCAGTGGTTGTACATCTGACGTGCTCTGGATGTGTCCCACTCACTGTGTATTTCAGTCAGTCACATCCTGCACAGAATATGGGATTCTTGTGACTCAACAAACACAAATCTTTGTGTATATGTATTCCCATATATTTTTCTGGAAGGAATAAAATACTTCAAAAGAAGAAATCATACTTAAAGGTAAATTTTCTATATTTGATTTTAATATTAGCATTTGCTAAAAAAATATTTTAAAATGGTACCATAGTCTTGCTCTAACAATGCATATTTTTTAACAGAAATGGTTTAAAAAATTTTGTGTTTTTTGCATTATCTCAGTTTTCACATTCTTTATAATCCAGAAATAAAAGGAAAGATGAGAATTGTCTGAACTTCTTACAGTTACAAATTGTTTATGAAAGTAATTTTGAATTAATGTGTGAGGTTTTATTTAGAAAAGAATAATTTGGAAAATGTTGGTGAAATGGTAAATTTATTCCTTCATTTTCTAAAGTAATTGCATCTGCTGAGTGAGATCTGTCTTAATGTTTCATTAAGAAATATAATGCAAATTAGTATGCAACGTCTTCTGCCTTAGCTTTTATTTAATTTTTTTTGGTTAGATCTCCTGAAGTATTTCTCTATGCCAGATACCTTCAAAAATTGCAAGCCTATTTAGATTACAAAGGCAAGGCAAAATAATGTCCATTTTCATCAAGGGAGATCTAGTAGTGTGAGAACATGGGCAGTCCCATCCAGCGATCCAGTTGGAATACTGCTGAGCTGCCTTGCGGAAGTGCTGCAACCTGGAAAAAGGAGGAGGAGGGTGTCAGGCGTGTGGTGTCAACTGCATACGGGACCTGTGGTGGCTGATAGATTGGGTGTCTGGTTGTTTTCTGGTTGTTACTGGTCGGCTCTTACCCAGCCATGGGCAGGCACTGGCGAAGGTGAGGGTGGCAGCTCAGCCTTGGGACTGCAGAGCTGAGCCCTGGGGTTACCACTGAGCACAAGACAATCGAAACCAGCATCTCTTTTGTAAGACCAGGGGTGAGCTCTCCTCGTGGTCCCACCAATGTCAAGTTTTAGTGTTTTACCCATCCTCACTGAGGATATAGCAGCTTCCAGAAGGCGAATGGGTCAAAAAATCCATGCTTCTGGCAGCTGGAGTATGGAGAAATGAGCTTGATGTTGTAGGGCTAATTACTGTTGGTGATTTACTATGTGGTAATGGATTAAAGGCATCCTGTTTCCTTTCAAGATCTTAAGATATCACAAGTTGCTGTGACCTTTATGTTATGGCTTCCGGTGGTATAAAATAAAAGTAAATCTCAGTGTGAAAATAAGAATGGATGTAAAACACATATATAAACCATGTTCTTTTTCTTCCTTGCTATGAGGAAACCAACAGTGAACTATTCACTGTTGACTAGGGCAGCATTTCCACTCCAAACAAAGCTACTCACTGTGTGTTCACTGCAGCCTGCAATTTGGGAAATATTTTGCTGTCCCTCTTTATTATATAGGAGACACTTAAACATCTAACCACTTTTTTTTCTATAGTGTTGTAGTGTTGCATTAGCCCATAATTGGATACTTATATTAGAATGCTCCTCTAATAAATATTTCAGTCACCTCTGTTAGTGACATCTGTAATAAAACTGTGATTAAAAAAAAAAATAAATAAAATTTCTAACCAGATAGAATACGTTCTTAGGCACAGATTGGGAATGCAGAATATTACTGTCTTATCTATAATGAAGTGTTCCAAATAGTGTAACAGTAAAAAGATGTGAGAGCTCCCATATGACTAATTTTCATTAGTCTATTAATGTTTAGGAATTGGATAGAACAATAATAGGTTGTTCTGTGGATTGGACGGAGATGAAAGGGCTCAATTTTGCAAATATACATAGATGTGTATATCCTGATACCATTCAATAGAAAGTTGGGATATTAGTCACAGAAAAAGGTGTAAATATGCCAAAGTGCCAAGATTTTGCTTTAGGATAAATTTAGAATAGTTAAGCAAAGAGAACTTTTGCATTTTCTGGCTAATAGTTAATTGGGTGTAGTGGAGAGGTAATATGGTACCTGGATGCTCTTGTCTGTTTAAATAAAAGTTCAGTTGGTTTAAAACTTTTGACGACAGTATTAAATTTGCACACAGATGTGTCCTGTACTGTAACATTTATTTCCTTTCAAAAAACTGAATCTTGAGTACTTTTTGTAAATCAGGCTTAAGATCCTGTAGCGGTGCATGGCTTAGAGTCTCCCTATTGAATTGAACCCTAAATGTGCTGGGTTTTCTTGGCTGCTTTTCTTCGTAGCATTATAACCAGAGTACTATCAGTTCCTGTATGTGATTTGGGCATCAGTGCTGACTCTCCAAAGTTTCTGCTCTGTACTCTTTTGGTTAGTTTAGGTGCAAGACATCCAAGCCCTGCAGTCTGAAGGATATGTAGATAATGCTGAGGGCAACTGCAGGTCAGTTTTTTGCAGTGTCCTTCTAGTCTTGGGGGTAAAAATAAAAAAAAAACACCTTTTCCTGCAGACAACTGGAAAATGTGGAAATTTGGGAAAATGGGATGCCCTTAAAAAGCTTTCAAAACATTTTCCAAGGACTTCATCAGAGGTGAATTTCTGATTTTTCAGCATTGCGGTGTTTTCTGTTAGGACTGTGTAAAATTAGGGCAAGTACCAGCCTGTTGTAAAGGCCAGCTGAGATATCTGGCCCGTTCAGCAAGAATCATTGCTTAGCTTGGTTCAGTTTTAGACCCCTCACTTAGGCTGCGGATATTAAGGCTGCAGATATTAAGGCTACAGGACTTCGCTCAACTGTGCTGCATACACATGCCATTAAAAGTCTAGTGTGATTATATCCACGATCTGAAGACTGTAAACATAATTCAGAATCAAGATATTTTCATGAAAAATGCATTCCCATAGTATTTTGACCACTGTCTGAACAATGATTTATGTAATGGGACAATGACTGCTTAGAGCAATGTTGTTTGGGTGGGCTATAGTCTAGAAAAAAACAAAAAAAAACCCCAAACTCAACTCTTCTAATGTCATTTTATAGGGCAGATTAAGACTGTTGCTTAGATCTTTTAACAAGGATAAGATGGCTTAGTTGTTTATGATCTTTTTCCTTGTATCAAGTGATATATGTGAAAAATAAACTAGAAACATCTCTTTGATTAAGAACAAAATCCTTTTTGATAGTCCCAGTGATGTAAACGTATTGGTTGATATCAGGAAGCACGATCTGAGTTGTTGAATGATGTTTTATTTGAGTAGCCTGTTACATGGTTTCATTAGCTCTGCCATTAGTATTTTTTTTAAATTATTAGCTGATGAAAATATGCAATTTATGAGTTTTGATAATGATATTTGATCTCCAAAGGGTGAATCAAAGCAGTTAATGTTGTGGGTGCAATACATGCTGAACGGTCATCTTTTTTTTGTTTTGTTTAGCCTACAAGCCCCAAGTTTGGAAAAGCAGACTCATACGAAAAACTGGAAAAACTAGGGGAAGGATCCTATGCAACAGTATACAAAGGGAAAAGCAAGTAAGTGGTGGTTTTTTTCATGTAATTTTGTGTGTAAAGGAAGATAAGCAGAAAGTATTGACTGCTGTTGCTGCACTTGTACATAGATCCTCATGAATGAATGCAAAGTGCTACTGACTGCCATGTGCTCTAGTCAGAGGCTGAGACCATACTGCATAGGTAACATATTCCTTTCACATCAGAAAATGAGATCTCATCCTGTTAGTCTGATGTTTTGTTTGTATTTTAATATTCTACTACTTTCTCAATTACTAAACCAAATTAATTTTAGGGGTGAAAGCATGATATACTGTCAAGTAGTTTTTTTTCCTGATACTCTGAGAACAATTCTGAGTATATGCAATAAGTTGTTAGTCTTTTGTTTGCCATTATTAAACAGCTTGAATAAAATAACATGAAGGGAATGAATGGAATTTTGGACTGCCATAAGTTTAGTTTGTTTAAAGAGTCTATTACATGTGTTGCAAGTAGTCCACCTTCAAATAGTCTACTGTAAATATGTCAAATATATTTTCAGCCACTTTAATGTTGTTTTAACTTTTTTATCCCTAATGCTCTAAGTGCTTCTACGTTGTATAAAATGACACAGTAAACCCACTTAAAATATACTTGTTGAGCTAGTGTTTCAGTTGAGAATTAGCTTTTGTCAAGGAGAATGACTTGTGCAAGTTTTCATAATCAAATTTTCAATACTAATAGAGCAGTTCTGAAAGAAGGATTGAATATATGTGATATCTTTATTTAAAAACTTTGTCTTGTGAATGATAAATGAGGCAGTTCTACCATTCTCAGCAGAGAGAATATCGTGATAGTCATGGGATAGAATAACTACTGAAACAAGGAAGTATGTGGTAACGTGCTCTCCTCTCTCAGTAGCTTTGAGATTGATGAGTATAATGACAGCTGATACGAGTAAAATGATGTTCTAAATGTAGAAGAAGTTGTTACGCTTCTGCTATGCCACTGTATGTGTTGTCGTCCACTAGCAGCTTTATTCAGGAAAATGCAGTATGTTGTATTTTTAATGGTTCAGTTACGCATCACCATAAGTTCCAGACATTATACACGTGGAAGCTTTTTATTGGAGTCTATGTAATATAAGAAAACGATACAGATTTCAGCTTGGCCCGTAGTGAAATCACAGCATGTATCTGGTGATAGCTATTCCATATGCTTAGGCTTTCAGTTAGATTGAACTAAGGCAACAGGATTGCTAGATGTCCTGTCAATCAGTGGAACAGACTGGAAGTTAAAACCAAAGCATGGTGCTTCCCTTAAGCTATTTCGTTCAGTGAATGTGCTCTGAAACATAGATTGGATAGAAATATTAATTTATTTTAGTAGAGCTGCCTACAGATCTATAAGAAATACTTCAATGATTTTAATGGTAGTTGAATAATAAATTGAAATTACTAGGTTCTCTGCATTATAAATAGCAAGCTGTGGATAAGTAGTTTGAATTATAACTACTGTATGTAACTTTATTCTGTTTAATAACATCTTTTGCAAGGCCTTTAAAATGTATTTTGAAAATTGTATGTGTAACTAGAGTGTAGATAAGAATGCATATGCAGAGAATATTTCTAATGCTATAGTAATGTTCCTTCATCTGCTTAATTTTGTTTGGCTTATTTTTTTCTTCCCATTGAGAATTGAATAATTCCCGTATTACACAGCACCATCCAGATTTAGCACCTCAACTCCAGACTTCTGCTTCTTGAACTGGAGAAATAGTTGAATTACTTCCCAGCAGGAGGAGATTGTACTTTAAGAATAGACAAAACACTCGAACAGCTATCTGCTCTTTCAAAAGGAGCTGTTGGTTGAGGCAATGTAGCTCTGTTATCTCTTCTGTCTCCATGAGAAACTGAGGAATCTCTGGCCAGGATAGTGTGCCCAAAGAAGAAAGATCATCATTGCTACGATATACTCTCTTGGGGAAGATAGATGAGTGGACGAATGGACGGGCCAACACTGGCCATTCCAAGAGAGCCTGACTTTGCTGCTGCTTTTCTGGCTGACTGGCTCTGACTGCTTCTAGCTTTATCTAAAATGATACGTGAATAAATACAATTTTTGTCTAGCACCTGATGTAGGTACGTAGGATGAGACTGTGATATGCATCACTGTGTTACTCTTGCTGCAGACTCAGTGGGAAGAAAAATGAACAAAATGGGTCAAAAGAAGACTGTTTTGAATAATGCTTTGTACTCAGAATTATTGTGCTTAAAATTTGTCACCAGCAGCATGTGGCAAGTAGTGGGATTTGTGTTTTTTAATGCATTTCCTAAGATATATTTCAGCTTTTTAAATTATTTCCCCTGCTGATCCTAATGATAGAATAAAAAAAATTCATGATCTTAGCTTATTATTTGGAAAGATTAAAAGATGCCTACCTGCCTCCAAAGACACAAAGTCAGCCATTCCTTTATAAAAATTTAAAGAAATTCATTCAGTGACTTGCTCTAAGGGCAAGCTTGTCTTTTTACAACTTCAGGCAGGATCAGTTGTACCAAGTCCTTGCCTTCCTATCAAACCCATTAGTTTTCTGTCTGTTTGAATCTTTGTGGTAGTATCCCAGGAAAGTGAAATGAAGTGGGCTAATTCCTCTCACTGGATGATGTATTTCTCTATTGTAGTCAGATAAAAATAATTCCCTGGGGTGAGGAAGCAGCAGAGTGAATAGCGCTGTGTTATTGAGGAAAGTGAAGCAGTATTCTCTTAGGCTGGGCGTTCTTGTTTATTAGAGAAATAGCCAAGCAGACATTTGTTTCTGGCTGACAGTTGCATCAGTAGGCAAATCTATTTGATTTCACGTGTGGCCCATCAGGCGTGCGTAATGAAACTCATTTTGGCATGTTCATGTTCTGCTTTCATTCAGGTTAGACTCTCACATGTTACTTTATTGTATAAAATCCCAAGAGGCTGGTTACTTCATGAAATTCAGATCACTTTGAAGTGATTTCTGCATTATTTTATTTTTTAACGAAAAATTTTGGAGAAGTAGGCCTAGTAGTTTACTGATACCACTGTAAAAAACTGTGCAAGTTCCATTGACTCTGTGTTTGGCTGAACATTTGCCATACAATAGATGCAAAGCAATAGGTGCGTTTTGAGTTCTTTTATCAATTCTTTGTGCGGTTGAGCTGAAGAAGTGCTGTCTGTCTGCTATAGACATGTGTATCTTACTGCTACCAGTGACCACCTTCCCTCTCCAGCTTGATTATAAATTTACCTGAATATACAGCAATGGGATATGGCTTGATCTGTGGCGTATAAATATTGATGTGAGTTATGAGAGTCTGGAGATGAAGCTGGTGGCAGCACTGGGACCTGCTACCAGCCAGAACCCCTTACGAAGCAGTGTGAAGGCCTTGCATCCCCACGCTGGGAACTCTGTGTATTGCAATTAAGGGGAAAAACCTGTGCTTTTGGCAATATTACGAGTTGGCAGGGTTTCCGTCCTCTCCTCCCGCTGTGTTCAATTGCCCTTCAAGGCAAAGTATTAAAAAAAGATTACCTTGGTTAAAGTGATGTGATCTGTGACTGCTGCTTGCACAGCATGCATCTGTGTCTCAAGAGGCAACCCAATGGGATCTCCACTCCTCCTGCACTGCTTCTTGCTTGTCCATGTGAGGTTCAGTGTACCTTTACTTTTTTTGCACCATTACTCAGTTGCCTCAAAGTATTGCAAAAATGTGTAGAATTTGTAACAGAGAGCTCCATACATTTTTGCTTCAAAACGACATAATTTCAATTTATCCCTTTTAAAGTCTTTGTCCTAATAAGTTCTGGTATCTCTCCCTTTTAATATGAGACATGGGTAGAGCATGGAGCAGAGCACAGTAGAAACTGATGCTGTCAGCAAGACCTCAAAAGCTGCAGAGGTAGGGCTGTCTTCCAGTTGAGAAACCTCTCCCATTTTTGTTTGAAATCTGGTGTGGGTGTGGGTGTGTGTGTCTGTGTGTGAGTGGGTGTGTGGGGGTGTATGTGGGGGAGTGTGTGTGTCTGTGTGTGTGTTTTCATTCAAGGGGTGTGTGTGTTCCAGTCTGTGCAAAAAATAAAATGCCACAGCTACCATAAAAAAATACCTTTTACATTTATCTCCATCAAAAGCAGTACCTTTTACTGCTCACCTGAAAATCAATAGCAAGTTCAGGGTATAAAGTGTGGATCTTAGAGAGAAATCGTGCTCAGGAGGGTGGCCACCATGCTCTGCACTGGCTCCAGTTTCCATGCTGTGTTTTTCTTGGGGCAGCAGGGAATATTTGAATTATCAGTGGGAACTACTTGTATCTGTTGTTGACATAATGTATTGTAGTATGAGTTATGAAATATTTAGTTGACCTTCAGATTTCATATATATGTTTGTGGATGACTGCCTGCAAGAAAAAGGATAACTTAAATATTTTGATTTTTTTAATTATAATTCTGAAACCTTCACTGTGGATGACTCACAGGACTAATTGCTGTTCTGACTTTTTTTCAAGTTGCAGAATTTCTTTTATTTATCATGAAACCTTCATGACTCTTTCATTGTCTTTTCTTTTGTGTCATGGATTATGAAAAGGAACTTCATGGTTATCTACTAGGGCTTCCCTTTTTTTTTTTCTTGGTTTTTTTTCCCCCTCATTTTTTTGACTATTGTGCTGCATTGATTTTTGTAGGCTACTTTTTACTGTATGTTTTGAAGTCATTACATGGATTTATAAAGTGCATACATAGATACTTAAAAAAACCCCTCTACCATTGTAAATCTTTAATAAAAACAATAACTTCAAGGTGAACTAGATGCAAAACTAGTAATAACTAGATGTTGAACTGAAATGCAAAATGGTGGAAAAAAGTAGTGTTAAGTACTAAAATAAGTTACGAAACTTTTAACTACATACTATACTGATCATTTACTGAGTGAATTTCTCAGTGTTTAAAAGAACATTACACTATATACGCTGTGTTTCAACATGGAAAGCAAGTTATAGAGGTTACTTAGCCGGGTTACTTAGCATTTGAGCAACCTGATCTAGTGGGAGATGTCCCTGCTCTTAGCAGGGGGGGTTAGAACTAGATGATCCTTAAGTTCACTTCCGACCGTGACAATTCTGATTCTAGGATTCTATTATCTCTTGTAGCAGGGGATGAAACAGGAAAGAAAATCTGTTATATTGCTTACCCAGGATTACACAGGAAAATGTGGTAGAAAAACTAGGATAGAACACAGTTGTATTGGATGCAAGTGCTAAAAAACCTATTTGGTAGTAACTTTTTGGCACTGACACATCTATGTGTGGCTGGAGTGGTAGAACAAACACTGAAGTAATTTGCCAATTAAATGCCATTATGCACCAATGTATTTGCCGGTTAGCCGTGGAGCAGCATCTCTCAGAAGGTCCCCTGGGTGGGCATGCAGAGTTGTAAGGAGTCACTTTACCTGTGGCATCACTATGTTTGTCTTCAGATTCTCTTTAGTTGAAAATCAGTTCTTTATATGAAGGTCAGTGGGACCGAGAGAGATGCGAGGTGTATAGAGGAGGCCTAGTGCTGCGCATCACTCTCCTGGCTGCCGGTCCCAGGTGATTTGCTTCCAGAGGCGTAGGTCAAGAGCAGGCCCTGTGCTTAGGTGTAGCAGCTGATTACTTTGAACTGAATGATATGGACTGAGAGGTGGGGACAAGGGACCTGGAGGTAAACGTTGTGATGATGTTCACCTGCTCCTGTTGGACTGAGGGCTGCCACATTGTTTGCGTGAGACTGCCTTGAGTCTTGTGAAGAACAGGATCTATGAGTTCCAGTGACAATGCTAATTAATAATTTAAATACTTAATCTCTCCTGGAACCCTTTGATCTTCTATTTTTCGGCACTAATAAATGTCAGCATTATGAAGTATCTTTAATCCACTGGCTTATTCTAAAAAAGGGTAACTTCTTTTTGGGATGGCAGTTAAAAGATGTCAGGAACCAAAAAGAGAAATTGAGAGACTGTGTTAGTCACTTGAGTATTTGCACCATAGGGCTTTAGCGGGACTCTGAGTGATTTTTGTAAACTACAAACATAAGTCCTTGTCAGTAAGAGAAATATAATATAAACCATGTTTACACTGAACTGTCTTTTATGATAATGACTAAAAGCAGCATTTCCTTCAATGGGGAATTAGTTACTCGTTGGTAAAAGAGGTGACTAAACCTGCAGTGAATTTGCCTCTGTCAGGTTCCTTCAAAGGAAAATTCTGGCAGAGCCTGGTTTCATACGGTCAACATGGTCTGTTTGGGATTTTAGATGACTGTGACATGAGTATCACTACAGAGTAGATCAAATTAGTTATTCGCAGGCTTTTATCAGCAAACTTTAGGCTTTTTGTGTGAATGAGTATTTAACAATTGAGAGTTACTTTTCTTCATAAGAATTAGTTTCTTGAAATGTGTGTCACAAAGAAGGGCATTGTCCTAATACCATGTACTGTTTTTTCTTTCCAGAAATGTTCCAAACCTTAACGCTGGCTTGAATTATGGACTCAGCCTCAATTCCAGCCAGTGGTGAAACTCCATATTAAATAAATAGATTGAAATGAAAGTGGCTGATTTTATGTTGACTCTTCAAAAGGCATTATTTTTAGCACATTTATTGCATCTAAATATAACTGAAGAACTTGAGAAAATAGTGTTATTGTACTCTTTTGTACTCTATGTGGCATCATCAGCATTATCGCCAGTGAAGCCAATTAAGTCATCAGTTACTTTATATTCATCAGTATTAGATGTTCTTAATGATGCATTAAAACATTAAATAATTTTCAGTCTTCTCTACTTTCTCATAAGTGGCCATTTTTATAAATGTATTTATTTTGGCTGTGCTGATAGGTGCTGTTTTAGAAAAGGCAGAATGACACATATTAGCACTTTTTGTGAGATCTGGTTCATTTGTATTTTTTATAATACACAGACATTTACTATATGCCACATAACCAGTTTGGACTCATTTTTCTCTTGCACATATTGCATATAAAATTAGAAACTTATTAGAAGAGATTATGTAACAGTAAAATGCTGAATTTCCATAAATTGGAAAACTGTCCATCAACTGCTGCTGATTAGCCTGGAGCCAAGTGTATTTGTGTGATAATTAGAGAGGCTTCAGGACTTCTGTTCTTTCTCTGAAGATTTTTGGATGAGAGAGAAGAGATAGTTTAGGAAGTAGGATGGCTTATAAGTTAGAAAATAAGAACTTTATAATCAATATTGTCCTTAACAGAAACTAATGAGGCAGTTGACAGGATGAACATAAGTGAAATCCCTGACCCAGTTAAGTGTATTGTTTTGAGAAGATCTGAAACTGTTTACTTTGGACAGTGAGCAAGAGAGGCGATTTAAGGAATCCTAGATGTTAAAAGGGGCAACAGCATTGCCTTTTCACTGTCTAAAAGGCCGTCTACCTGTCAGTTTTTCTAGTTGCATTTGAAAATAATGAAAATCCTGAGCATGCTTTGAAAGTTTTGGAAGATAAATGTGAAGTAATATCTGGGAGGAATTCTGCTAACCTTATCTGATGACTACAGAAGATTGCAAAGACAAGTTTTGATAGGTTGCAGACGTAATTTTTTCCAGGTCTCTCTTTCTCAATGTTGTTTTTAAAGAAATTGCCACATTATTTTGGCATGTCATCACAAGATTCAGGGCATAATTTCATGACATAGCTGGCTTGATCCCATGGTGTGTAGCTTCTCCAGAGGTGGTCCCAGTTCTTCTTCTCATGTATTTTCTAGTGTTTTTTACTTTAAAATGTGGGGGAAAAAATGCCTTTATTGTTTTTTAAAATAAAATTTAGTTCTTTTGGAAGGGCCAGTGTTCTCCTGTTTAAGCTCCCTGAGCAACCTCACTGTAGGGTCTGGCAGGAGTGTTAGCACATGCAAGACAGTGACAGGAGTGTGTGGCAGAGATTTAGCAGGAGCAAGGCTGTACCCTAAGGTAGCCCTTAGCTCATCCCTGCAGCATGGTCTAGCTGCATCTGGAGATTGCATCAGTGGGAGAATAATTAAAGGATGTGAATATACACACCTATCTCTTTTAATTGATGATACTTCATAATTTCTCGCATCTCCAGTTTTATATGCCTCTGTTTATAGAAAATGAGCTCATTTCCTGGGTAGGAAATGAGAATAAGGGGACTTGTTTATTCTGGAAGTTATAGATTGATATATTGGAGAAAAATAATACTAAAGGGGAGAATGAAATCCCAGAGGAACACTGTTTGATCATTTCAGTAGTATGAAGACTTGCTATGATGTGTCAGGAGGATGACAGGTACCAGTGGCAAAGTGGCAGTGATAACTAAATAGTGCAGGCCACCCACTGTGTTTAATTGTGAATCCTTCCAAACGAGTTCCATACTGTTGCTGTTTGTGTTATTACTCTTAATGAACCAATGGAATGTAGACCTTCAGAATAAAAACAACAATCTGTACAATGCTGTGTGCTATTTGCCTATCTCTCTGGCAAGAGACTTCACATCCCTGTTTCCTTAGGACTTCCCTGATCTGCTTTTTTCCACTGTATTTGGCATTGCCTTCTCTGAATGCCGCATCTAACCTGTTCTTAATCTGCAAAATGATCATGTTTTTCTGGTTTAAATTTCTCTTGGACGGTTATTTCATCTATTGTAAAATAATTAAGTTATCCAACTTATTTATGTGTATGTGATAGGTAGGGTGGTGTATTAGTGGAGGGATTGAAAACTACACATGTGTATGAACTGCATGTCTGTCATCAATCTTTCTACTTCATCTTTTATTACGTTTTATTCTCCTGTCTGTCCATGACATATGAAGTTACTTGGGGCAAGCCTTATCTTTTTCTGATGCCAGAAGTGCTGTTTAAATCTAAAAAGGAATATATGTAAGGCAATTATAAGGAGAAATCCAGATAATCCTGTAGAGTTAAGTAGATAATTATCTTTCAGCAGTGATTAGCATCCTGAGACTTAAACTGATGTCAGTCTGAAATACTATGAATAGTTGGAAGGTGATGAGGAAACCATCTTTTGGTAACCAGTACTTTTTAAGTTGCTTAGGGTCATTATGCAATGCTGTGTATAGGGCCACTGAGAGTCTAACAACTGCAAAAGAAGAATTATTGGAAGTAGTAAGACAGTAGCCATCCTGTTACTGAAGCCATCTAACTGCAAAAATTGAAAGCCTGAAGAAGAAGATAAATTCAGACTTGGTGAGTGTCCCTATCACCTTGCTGAGAAGAATGAATACTTCTAGGGCCCGGTACAATAAGGAATTGCCTCCATGACTGTAGGAGTGTGAAAGCTCCAATGCTTCCTTGAGTTTTGTGGCTCTAAGGGGTAATTTTGCTTTTACAAAAAGAAATAGCAATAGTAACGTGATGATGATGATGCCTTTTCAATAAGCTATCCTGACCATTGCTTGTCGTACCTGGGGAGTCTATTGAAGTTTCAGAGTATTAGTTTGTTCTTGAGTAGGGTAATCAATATCAGTTTTTATCTTTCATTCAGTTTTTGTGAGATTTAATTTGGATAAACTGAACCGAGTTTTTTTGCAAGGTCTTAAATGTGATTCGTGTGTAGTGAAATTTTGAATACTAAAAGTTAAACCAGCCAAGGAGATTTTAAACTAGAGTGGCCTGTTGTGAAATGTCAGTTTGTCCCTTGAAGCATTACAGCCTAAACTAAGTCATTACAGCCTAAAACTAGCCTAGGCCTTTGTAGTCAAGAACGTATTTTAGGAGCCACCCTTCCCTAATGGGAAATGGTCAGATTGACCTAAAAAATATTCCCTATCTCAAACTTCCATAGCTTTTTGAAGGTGGTAATTATGGATGTGATGCAGTGGGAAGGAGACAATCAGTATAAATATGAATATACTGCAAGTGGGGCTATTGATGAAAATCATATATCTTTTTCTTTGAACAATTTGATGAAATAAAGCACAGATACTTTAAACCATATCTTACAACGTGATACTTCTTAACAAAGCTTCACTTCAGTGCTGTGATAGAAAGGAAACAGACTGACTCACAGAAAACTGAGATCATTTCTTGGATTACATCTGAGTGTGAAAATATAAATTTGACATTATGGAAGCTATGAAGTGTTTCTTACAGTGCTATAAATGAATCACTGGCATTAACAGGAAGAAATTGAATAAGTACATGATGGGAAACAAGTTGTTATGAGAAATACTGTTTCTGCTTTAATTTTGTTTTTTCTTGTTTCTCCTTCCCATCCCCTCTTGCCCTTTCAGGGTAAATGGAAAGCTGGTGGCATTGAAGGTGATTAGATTACAAGAAGAGGAAGGAACCCCGTTTACTGCTATCAGGGAAGGTATGCACTCAATTTAATGATTACACATGGGTATTTTTATAATTACATTGCACTTCTTATTTCTGTGCCCTGCTATAGCGAATAGCTTGAGAATTCAAATTATATGGTTATGTTCTCAGTAGGAAGAAAATTTGGTGCTTCAAAAACAAAGCCTCTGGTGTGGGATTTCTTGTTAAAGAACGCGTCTCTGCCTCTGCTTTGGCTCCTGTTAGATTTACTATACAAATGAGTACTTAAGAGCGTGTTTAAAGTGGGTGTGAGAAGTCACTCTGGAAGATGAGGGAACTGTGTAAGTCATGCTTCTCGCCTGCAGGCAGCACCTAAGATGGAGGGAGATGTAAGTTTTCATGTACCCGCAGCGTGAAACAAAGAAAAGCATTTCTTAATGAAGGCAGTCAGAAGATCAGGGAACAAAAATACAGGCGTCTTAAAAGCTCTGTGTAGTTTGGGACTAGCCTGTGTTTGTTTTTCCTTCCCCATGGACTCTTGCATGGCTTTGGAATGACTCTTATCTGGTGCGCTCGGAGATGCCTGCTACGCGTTCTGCTCTGCTCCTTTATCCCTCCTTGTCAGCCTCTTGTGGTCCCTTGTGACAGCTCCTTGATCTGAGCCTGCCTGTGGCCTGCTCCTTCACAGGAATTGCTGGATGTGCCTTCTCTGGGTGAGCCTCCTCTGTTAGAAGGTACTAAAAATGAACCTTGATGAAGAAATAATAAGCAATTTGCTCTCACACCACTGATTCAGAGTCAGTTGAAGCTGAAGAGACTAAAGAGACTGTTTTGGCTTGTGAGAGAGTTTTTAAATCTGTGCTGACTCTCTCAGTGTAATTCCCAAGGGAGGTACCAGAACATCAGCTCTCTCAGGGTCCACAGCGAGGCCCTGCGGTGGGAGGTGGGTGGTGGGTGATGGTGTGGCTGTGACAGCCGCAGTCCCAGCAGCCCCAGCTCCCTTGTCCCTCGCTGCTGCCTACGTTCCTGCAGCTGTGCATATGCCCCAAGTCTGCCTGTACAACGAGCTCGTTTTGGGGAGGACTGGGCAAAAAACCCACAACCATATTTCAGGTGATTGACACCCTGAATTTAGAAGCCTTTAGAAGCTACTTTAAAGTGCCAAGGATTTCCATCCCAAGGTTGCGCATTTTAAAGGGGGCTCTTTCTCAAAGGAGGGAAATCCATGGGTGGCCAATTTATGAAGGAATTTCAGCAGTTCTTCCGTAGTGCTTTGTTTGAGGAATAATTATTGAATGATGTGACACATTTATTCATAACGATATATGTTTTATCTGTGAGCTGGCTGTCCCCGCAGCTGTGCTGTGATAATGAGGTGTGCTGAGGGTTACAAGCACAGCTTTCAATACTGGCAGTGCCGAGTTCAAGGCACAACAGCCTGTATTTCAAATACATTTATTGTTCTCTAGGTTTTTAATTTATATGGTACTTACTTAATAAGAAAATATAAAGGCAAGCTTTCATGAAAATAGTTTTCACAATGTCGCTGGAGAAGTTTTCCTTTTAACTGTGACTACAGCACAGTGGTTGAAGCCAGTTAAAATTCTGGTATTTCAGTATTAATAGACCAAAACTTTTGTCTAGAAAAATTCTTAAATTTATTAATTAATATATATTTTCTTAAGTATGTGATATCTCACTGATTTTGATGGGACTATATGCAGCTATTGTATTTCTAAGTACTGAGACTAGATCCAAATATCATTAGGCTAATGAAAGGCCTTTTTCTCGACTCTTGATTAGGTGGGGTCAGACTCAGATTACAGCTTGTTTGTTTGTTGGTTTTTTGGTAAATGTAATCCTGTCTCCTGGGTATTGGAACTCCATTCAGATCTGTAGGAGTGATTACTAGAAATACAATCTTGTAAGTCAGACATACTTGATGTCTAAAATGAGAAAGGGAAGAAGAATCTCTAACTAGTTAGACTTTGGCTTTTCTATTGTTGTTTTTTTTGACTCTGTCAGAAACAAATATTAGGGACAGAAAAGTAAGGCTGTATTACAAATATAACTTTTGAAAGGTAATCTTAGTGGTGTTGTGCCTGACCCATATTATTTGACAGTAATGCTACAGCTGTGGATCTCACTAGCAGGACTTGAGGAAGCTGTTGCTTTCTTCTTAGTAGCATCTAGTTCATCTTAGACATGCTGGGTTTTGTAATGCTGCCATGACTGACCTTGTCCACATGGGTGGAAAATGAAACAAAAATTTTAAGAAAGGAAAACAAAAGAAAAAAAACCTAAAAAAAGAGAAATGCTGGTATAAGCTCGTGAAGCTATCTGATAAGTTTGATACAGAAAAATAGTAAGAATGACTAACTTACTAATAGTAAGAATAACACTGTGTTAAGCATCTCTCTGTTGGCTGGCTGAGGGCTCCAGCCCTATAATTTGGACTGGGACAATTAACACAAGGATAAATACCGCTGAAGATGAGATCAACTTCTAATTTCAGTTATCTGAGGACTAGTGTTGCCCTAATCAAAAAATTCATGTACGTTATCATGAGCCAGAGGTCTGTTGGAGGGCATTTCTCTCCAAAGCCTTTCATAATGGAGAAACCAGGCAGGTTTTGACCTTGATGTATTCCTTGTTTTCTAATTTCCTGTCAGTGTAAGGCAAATTCAGACAGGAGTCTAGTTACTTGTAAATTAAAACTACTATAAGATAATTATTTAACGTTTCTCATGGCTCCTTGGGTAAAACAGGGAGAGAAAATAGCATTCCTTCTATGTGCTCCTAATGGGGATGCTGTGTGATGTTAATTAGGGGGAAGTTACAGACTGAAATCTTAAGCAGTGGCCATGCTGAGGGAATTTTGTAGCTGTCTGTGTATAGGGAAGCATATTGTTACTGTTTTGACAGCAGTAGAATGAAGCTTAAAGAAAAACAAAGCCACAGAGAAAAAAGACTAAGTAGAAAAAAGCAGGATATAAATATGGAATATGTGTGAAAACAAACACTTAGTTGAAACAAGAAATGGAAAGAAAAGTAAACAAAAAAAATCCCCCAGTAAAGCTGCATAAGAAAAATCCTAGTTAATGACTAGGAGAGGTTTATCTGAAACTTTGATTAATGCTCATAAAATTAACTGTGCTTTTACAGCAGATGTGAATTTGTGTCTTCTACCACTTATCAGTGTTACAAAGGTTTGAACAAAAGTAGGGAAATGGGGTGGTGCTCAGCTCTCTATTGAATTTCCAGAACAAAATTTGGAAGTAGCCTGTGCTAAATGTTCTTTCAGCTTGGTCTGAGTCAGTTGCACCAACTTACTGATGCTTTCGTTTAGTGGCATGCAGTGTATAGATGTTCCACTCTGAATTTAACTTACTTAGCCTGGGATGATATAATTTACCTTTGAAGAGTGTGAGACAAAGGAAAAATAAAGGAAAAAAAAAAAGAAAAAAACCCTGCAACTTATGGCATGCATATATCTGAGTGGATTAAACTTGTGTGATTTTCCGATCACATGTATATGAGTGGTGCAGACCACCATATTACTGTTGTGTTCTAAATGTGCCTCCAGCTGTGGTATCTGAGACAGTATGGAGTCTGAAAGTCATTTACACACTATTTTCTTATTTAAACTGATATTCGGTAGAACACAGATTACTGGATGATTTGTTTTCTCTGTTAGGGTAGTTGTGGCTTATTCTTTTAATGTAACTCTCACTATCAGCACAGTTCAGAGGTGTTTCCACATCAGACTTGAAGTGTTATTACATCCACTGCAGCCAGCAGAAAAGTTCACTGACCTTAACTTTTATCTCAGATATTTCATTCCCCTAATTTCCTGTAATACCATATGTTCATCGAGGCTGAATACTGAACTGTGTGGTAGGTTCTAATTCTGGAAACAGCTTAACTTACAATTCTGTACTTATCTTGTTTGATTTCTGAGTAATAATATTCCTTATATCCAGTATGACAAAGACTTTGCTTTTGGGGTATGTATGTAGACAAACATGCCCTGGTTTTATGGCTACCTTGCCTCTGAGGTTAACTTGCTTATTGTGTTCCTTTCTAGAGCAGTAAAATTATTTCTTACCCATCCTAATCCTGAAAACTATTTTGCATTTCTTTTCATTTTCTACCCTTGAAAATATTGCTGCTCCTTTGCTCTGCTTAATTTAATTTACTATTAGTAAAGTTCTATTATAGTGTTTTAGTATGTGGTAATGTTTCTTTTCCTATAGAACTAGATGATGTTTCAAAGCATCATCTGAACCAGGCATGTTTTATAGGTATCTTTGTACCTTACCATTTAAAAACCATGATTAGACAACCTTTAGTTCAGTTATCTCTTTTTCATTAATTTTTGTGTCTACATCTTGCAGTTAATATGTATTTATACCTATTTGTGTTTCATATTTAAAAATGTTCAGGTCAGAGATAGTCTTTACATCTTTGGTTTGACAGGTGCCCAGATGATGATTTTCCATCTATTCCAGTGTTGAAGGCTGTTACCTTGATGCCATGTGTGCATAGCAGGGTGGAAAAATAGCACATAAATGCTTTGGAAACAGCCAACTGTCTTGCATTATAAAATTACAAAGAACACAGAATTTGCTTAATGAGTTTATTTAACTTGAGTTTTGTGTGCTGAATAAGTTTGTTTGTGGCATTTCAGTGCCAGCATAGAGCAGGGAGGAGAGATGCTTATATCTTGGTCACTAAACATCTTCAAGAGTCTTCAAAGTTCCAGATGTCCTCCATCCATATTTCACTGTGTGGTAGGAGGGAAGAAGGGAAACAAAAAATGAAAATCTTAAAGAGTCTTTAAGAATGCAAGTCCACCTTTATGTCCCAGAGTGAACAGACTTTCTGAGGCTGGGAGGTTTTCTGAGGTCTTCCCTTCTGAAATTGTTGGGTTGAAGGGTATAAATCTTCTCTAAACTTTTGTCTGTGGAAAATTGAAGTTGAGTAACTGCTAACAAGAAAATACAGGGAAGATCAACAGTTTGCCAAGAGAGATCTCTTAGCTCAGTGAGTGTGTAACTTACTGCATGGTGTTCCTAATGGGTGCACCAGGGAAAATATTGCTTTTTAGTAACAATACTGCAAGTGAGGTAAAGCAGCTGTGCTTCTCTATTGTCCAAGAAAAATAGCACAGCCTGTACCCATGCCATCTAAGGAAGGGCTACAGAAAATTATATTTTTACTCAGTAGGTATAATTCTTGTGACCTCATGTTGAATTATTACCTGAGTTATTGCACGCACTTCCCAGCTCTGTGATTTTTGACTGATATATAGCATAATGATCTTTACAACTTTTAAGTCAACAAATGACCTCATGGCACTAGTTAGATGACTCATGGTGATAAGACTCCTACTCATTGTGTTAGAGTAGGTCTGGAAGGTTGTGTGCTGTGGGTCAAGGGCTGCCTGCTTTTCTAAGTCATCGTTGGTTGATCTAGCGGTAGGGGTAAACATCAGAATTGCAATGGAAGTCCTGTCTTTGCCAATAAAGAGCAAATTATTCTCTTTTTTTGGAAGTTAAATCATCCTCTAACAGAAAATAAACCAATCTTCCTTTTATAAAGTTTTTATTTTTTATTTTTTATTTTTTTTCAATTAAGGAAGCTTGACAGTTGCTTTCTCTTGACTGATAGGAGTTTGGAGGACTTTCACATTTCCTTCAGGAAGTCTCATCAAGAAATTTAGATTTCCATAACTGAAATGCCCACAAGATTCGTATGTATCTGGCTCAACAAGCCTCAGGGAACTTCAAGAGATTACATTTAAGATTATGGAGATGTGGCTATTTTGAGCATGCCTGTCACATGAGTTACTATAGGGGTTTTGTGTCTTTATGTTTTTGGAGTCTGAGGATAAGTTCACTCTCCCCAAAAGCCACATTGCTTTGGAGCATTTAAGTAAAAAAAGAAAAGGACAGTAGCTTGGCTGTAGCTTGAGGAACTTTTTCATTGCCTACAGAGTTGGCAGAGCTGGTGCCTACTGCAGGCTAAATAACTACAGCTCAATTAACTGTAAAGTCCCTGCAAAGGCAGTGCAGCTTGTAGTCATAACAGCTTTGTTTTTCAGTGTCGTTAAAAATAAAACACACAAGCCAAGAACCTCTGGAAGACTTTGTTGCTGGAATATTTAAGGTCAGGAAGTATTAAAACATAAACTCCAGCAATTTTAATATCTATCTCTGGTCATTTTCTGGTATGGGCATCCTGCAGCCTTACCCAAACTGTGTGTGTCCTCAAGATAAAAGGAAAATAAAGTTTCCAGATTAAAAAACATCGGGCTTCAAAAACTACTATTGAAAAAGAATGTTCCTGGGACTTTAATGAATGAAGTCAAAGTCAGCTTTTAAAATGCCTAAGGCTTTTGGGTGTTGCTTATTATTAAATATGCTGACATGTAGGGTAGTTTATATTCATTCTTACTGAACACTAATAATAGAAAAATTGCATTTAATTTCTGGAGTTTTTATGAATGAACATATTTTTGATAGCTTAGATTTTTCAAGAACACTTCGTTTGGGCTTTCTACTGCATGTATGTTTGTGTGCATTTGTGAATGTGAGAGAAGCATATTAGATCATAGAATCATAGAACATTATCGGCTGGAAGAGACCTTCAAGATCATTGAGTCCAACCTTTTTCCTATCCCTATCAACACCACTCAACTATGTCCTGCAAGGCAACATCTGCCCATCTCTTAAACACCTCCAGGGATGGCGACTCAGCCAGCTCCCTGGGCAGGCTGTTTGAATGCCTGACAGCCCTCTTAGTAAAGAAAGTCTTCCTAATCCTTGTCAATGTGGAACTTTGAAGCAGCAGGAGCTTTCATCTTTATTCTGCTTTCCCTCCTGTGGTCCAAACTGTGCTGTGCTTCTTCCTCACTTCTTTTTGGCTTCTGTCCATGTAGTGTGCTCAGAAATGGTAGAGACTGATAAAATCTGTCCTGCCTGTTTCTTTTTTCCTTGCTATTCATAGGCTGAACATAGCCTTTCCTTTTCTTTCTCTTCCTCATTTTTTTTTTTTTAACCTCTAGCAAATTAGTGGTCCTCACAATTATAAATCCTTCAGGAGGGCAGGAATAACATAAATGCAACATAATTTATGATGTTTCCCTTTGAAAATTGTCATATAAATTCAAAATTCTATAATGACCTCCCATCATGTGGGAGATGTGTCATACTTTTCTGAAAAGTAAAATGAAAATTCCAAATTATCCAGTTTCATAGAGCTAAATCTGTTCCACAGAGCATTCCATCCTCTCAGTCCTCCTCTCATTCTCCCTCCAGTATTTTATCTGTAGCCTACTGAGATGGAACATGGCTATACCAAAAGAATCTTCATTCTGTGCTTTTGATGTGCAAGCTATTACCTTCTTCTGGCTTTTGTTCTTGGGCATAGTTCAAGCAATAAAAGAATGGGGTTATGCTTTGAGGATTTTTGGCTTCTTTTTTTAATATCAATTTGCCATCAGGAATCTGTTCCTCATCCTTGTTACAAGTTAGCTTAATGGTAAACCTTTCAGACTCTGCCCTACTTCCACTGAAGGAGTTGTCTGTGCATTTTCAGTATTCACATGGAAAGAGTTGGATAAGGGATTTTGTGCTAGTTCCAGTGCTAGAACGTTACAAAGCCCTTAGTTCAGGTGTGCTATTGAACGGTTCTCAGTAAGGCCTACAATGTCCTCTGACCTGAGTTTCAGGGGTCTCTGGCTTGGCTTTTGGACCTGCTGGGGCCTTCAGCTCTGAGAAGTTTTCTTCTGCTCAGATGTTTCTTCTCTTCCCTATGTAATACACGAGTTGGAACTGTTTCCTTACAGATTTGTCTGGTCTGCTGCTCTCACTGTGTCTCATAATATGATGGGTAGGGTAGGGAAAAAATAGCAATTACAGAGCATGGAGGATAAAAGGAGACTGACAATGGTTTCTTCATATATAAATAAAAGACAGAAGTATAAGTCCTACAGAAGCCTTATGCAGCCCTCATGGCTTTATTGTTTGAGTGGAAGTTGGTGAGTCAGTCTTTTTTTGTCATATGTAAATTTAGCCTCCTCTTATAGCTCATGCTGCCACCATAAAATGTAGAGCTAAGTTAACCATGCTCCAAGGAGCATTAGTTTTTACCCTGTGACCATATCCCAGATGATGTGGACTGAACTGGTGATACAGGTACTAGCTGGTAATTCAAATGGAGATGCTAGCAAGTGAGAACATCTCAGCTTGAGTTGCTTACAGGCCCTAAGGCACCCTTCCCAGTGCCAGTTACTTTCCACAGTGAAATAAAACCATGGGTGTTGAGGAAAAAAAAAAAATCTCTTGAAGCTAACCAATTCTTCAAATTGGTTTTTTTTGTTTGTTTGTTATAGCTCCCTTTTGTGAAAGGAAGAATCTTAGCAACAGTACCATTTAGCTTGGTGATTAAAAAGGAGACTTTTAAATGTGCACGAAAACATTTCTCCTTGTGAAGACCTCTGAGTGTTTTGTGTCTGGTTTTCCACTGCTGTGTCCTGGATTTTGAAAGTACCAGAGAAAGGTGGCAACTTAGTGTTTGAACTCATTCAGTCAGCTTGAGTTTTCTCCATAGTCTTTTGCATATGTTAAACTAGTGGATGACTTTTTTCTCAGCAGTATTGGTTTCAGCTTTGGGTAGATGCAAAAAGATCCTATCTGAGACGGTTGCCTGGTTTCCTAGTGTTAAATCTCTCCCCCTTGTAGAAGATGCATGTATGGAAAGAAGAGTGTGGGTGTGTATATGTATTATGTGTACATGTCTCCTTTATGTCTTTATGGCTTGACATAGAAAGCCAATGAACACCGTTCCCCAAAAAACCAAATCCTGTGTGAAGAGACATGTGCTGACTTAGATCAACCCAGAGAATGTGTAATTTGAATTGGACGTATACGCACATGTATTGGGTTTGCCTGGCCAGAGGGCTGGTTTGCCGGCAGGGAGGAGGCTCTAGGGGTGGCTTCTGCAAGAAGCTGCTGGAAGCTTCCCAAGTCCGACAGAGCCAATGCCAGCCGGCTCCAAAG
>NW_009706680.1:0-3261 GCF_000703405.1 Apaloderma vittatum | reverse complement strand
GCCAAGGCTGAGCCTAACAGTAAAGTGATAGGAGAGGAACGCCTCTGTGAAAACATATTTAAGAAATGGGGAAAAAGAGCTGCGCCACAACACCTGGCACAGAGATGGAGGAGTGAGAATATGTGAAGACACCGAGGTCAGTGAAGAAGGAGAGGGGGGAGGATGTGCTCCAGGCTCCAGAGCAGAGAGTCCCCCAGGTTGTGGTGAAGACCACAGTGAAGCGGGTTGTCCCCCTGCAGCCCATGGGCGGGGTGTAGATGTCCACTGTGGGGCAGAGGACCCCATGTTGTATGGGTGGATGCCTGAAGGGGGCTGTGGCCCGTGGGAAGCCCGTGCTGGAGCAAGTTGCCACCAGAGCCCGTAGCCCATGGAAGAGTGGATGCCCACGCTGGAGCAGGTTGGCTGGTGGGACTCAAGCTGGAACAGTTTCCCTGGTAAGAAGGGAGGGTGGGGGGAAGGTGTTTTTTCTTTAAGATCTGTTTGAGTTTTTTTATTTCTCACTACTCTTCTCTGATTTGATTCTTTTAATAAATCTAACTAATTTCCCCAAAATCGAGTCTGTTTTGCCCAGGATGGTAAATGCAAGTGATCTCTCTGTCCTTATCTCAGACCTTGAGCCCTTGGAAATATTTTCTCCCCCCGTCTAGTGGAGAAGGGGGAGTGAGAGAGCAGCTGTGTGGCACCTGGCTGCCGACCGGGGTCAAACCACAACAGCATGTCAAGTTAAAGGTAAAATGGTTCCCACAAAAGGTGTCTGTTTTTGTCAGAAGTTGTGTCTGAGACACACGACCATCTTCCTGGTACTGACTTCAATCATTATTCATAGGCTCATCATCAAACAGCTTTCTGTGGTTCTGACACAGAAAGTTCCTGAATGGAATATCCTAATTCTCCCGATGTGTGTAATTTATTTAGAAATATGGCATGAAACAGTCCTGGTTCTTCAGACCTAAGATAAGTGAAGACGTGCATGTTCTACTGCTGGATTCACAACAGTGCCTTTGTTTTCAATACTTTTGTCCAGAGCACAGTAACTGTTTTTTTTTCGCTTTGGAAAAACCCAGGTTGTGGCATATCTGTAACTTCTTTGTAAACAGGTCCTAAAATAAAGCAGCGTCCTAAAATTAAGCAGGTCCTAAAATTAAGCAGTGTCTTTCCAGACACAAGATACTATTCTGTTTTAATATCTATGTAAATCACTGCTGTATCAAAGGGAGAATGGTCCTATTTTGCAGATGATGGGGCCATGCCTTCCAAAGAGGCTGGCTAGTTGAGAAAGACAGGCAGCCTGAAAGGACAAGGCTAATGCAGTGTTTTACTTTGCTGACTTTTATTCCCAGCTTTTGTGGGAAATGAAACATAAGAATAGACATTAAATAAAATATAACAATAAATACTAAGTAAATAATAAACCAATGCATATTAAATATAATAATAATAGTGTAATGCATAAATATATGCATTTAGATCATATAATGATCTAAACATAGCATAAAATGCTGTGTTTAGAGCACAGTACTTTGCTGAAGATTTTAGGCATTAATTGTTTCTAAACTTTTAAGTATTTGGGAAATACTTTCAGTAGCCTGCATCTTCGTACTGTCATGAAATACGGCAGCAGCCACTGTATTCAACAAGAAGCATGCACTAATACGTTTCTCATAGGAAGAAAAACATCAGTTATAATTAAAACAGTGGAAGAAGGGTTAGCAAATGCATCTTTCATTGAAGTCATATACGTGAGGAAAAAAGTACATTTTTCTTTTCTCCCCTTGCTTGCTGTTTCTTCACATGCTACTTTTTATTTTGTCTACCTGCTACTGGATTCTGTAGGTACAGTTGTAGGCCTCAGGCCGTTCCTCAGGAAACAGCATAGCTCCTATTTCCATGGGCTGAAGATTGGCATTGCAAACATTTTAGTTCAAATTTTCAGATTTTGATGGGAGAAGTGGGAGATTTATCATTCAGGAATTATATAGAGCTGAAATATGTGCTTTGTAATGGGATCTTTTCTTGCAGCATGGGTGGAGTTACTGCTTTGAGGCTTTATAAGCAATATGAAGAGAGTAGCATTTCAAAATTAGAAATTAACCTTTACTGTCTTCTTCAAAGCAATGAAAATGAATATCCAAATTATTTTACTTTGGAATGTTCCTCCTGACTAGGCAATATAAAAAAAGAAGCTGATATTGTATTGCATTTGTCTGCCAAGATGAAGGTGAACTGGATGGTTCAGAGATTGGTAGTAGAATACTGTGACCTTCCACCTTTGACCCATTTGTTAAAATAGAAGCCATGACGACAGAGTCTAAAAGTCATCATTGTGGGGCGTACAGCTGTAGAATCTGAAACTGTGTGTTTCTGAATTTTTAAGCTCTGGGCCACTTGTCACAAACTTGCACAGCTCCTCAGCTGGCAGCAGATTAAGGTGGAGCTAATTGAAAAGTGAGCTAAGAACAAAATGAATGAAGCCTTGTAGATAGGGATGTATTAGCTGTGCTAAACTCGGTGATTTGTATCCATTCTGATCTGATCTAGCTTGTTTGTCTTCCTTGTTTTGTGAAGCTTGAGTCAGAGTTCCCTAATCAATGCAGAAGTGGTACGGACCCGTTTCGTTTGACTGTTACTTTGGGATGTCAGGAGGGGGTTGATGCGAATAAGGATGCTGTGGATTTTGCCTTAGAAGATGCTCAAACTTGCACTGTCAGTGACAGCTAATTTTAGGCTTTTAACGTTTTGCTCTGGGTCTCCTGTGGAAACTTCCCAACACCCTTTTTTTTATCTATAGGTAGCTTAAGCTGAGAGCTAGTTCTCTGAAGCCCATCTTAGTTGTACAGCTCAGGTAACTATATAACAAATATCCTTGTGTTTTGTTTAGTGTTAATTATCACCTAGTTTTCCCTGAGCAGAAGAAATCAAGAAAGTCAAGAGGGTGGTAGGAATGTTGGTGTACCACCATACTAGCTTCACAGACATGGTTATAACAATGCAAGTGTGGCTGGCTTTGATTTGAAAACATCCTTCCCCTTATACCTCCTAAAACTTGAGAGGATAAAGTAACCTGTGTTACTGTGATAAATAAAATACAACTGGCTGGGGAAGAAAATCAGAACCGCACAATAAAAATAAAAGCTGTTAAATCAATATTTTGAAGTTCTAGTTTTAAAGCAGTCAAAATTGACCTACTTCTGTGTTGTCCAAATATTTCTAAAATTTTATAACTAGAAAAAATATATAATTGTCTTGGTTTAGAAGACAGGG
>NW_009706679.1:0-1756 GCF_000703405.1 Apaloderma vittatum | reverse complement strand
AGGAAATTTTAGTGGTGGGAAAGCTTAAAAAGAAAAAAATTCCTCCTCCATAAGGGCTACAGCAAAACTCTTCATTAGTCATGACTGGCAAACTTGAAAGGAATGAAAGGAACCAATGAATAATGCAACACTATAAAAACACAACAATCCCGATAATGGGAGAATCAAAAGCCAGCACAAAACCCCCATGTAAACAGAGCTACAGAAACAGGAGCACTTGAGCCAAGGTATATAGCTCAAAAATTCCATCTGTATAACTGCACTTTGAATATCTCATCTGAAGTGTTGCTATACACACCAGCTTGGAAATGGTGGGTTTCAAGTCCTGACATATGCACAAATGCATAGATACAACCATCATCTCCATCGTCTTGGGAATCCCTTCTAAACACAGTCATTCCAAGAAGCAGGTGAGGGGTAGTGGCTCTATCTAGCATATGTGACAGCTTTAAAAGCTGCATTTATGCAAGCAAATGGAGCATATCAACTGCACTGTATTAACACCAATGTCTGCAAATGAGACTCAGATATTTTTGTTGCAGTGACTGGAAATTTACTCAACATACAGTTAGGGAGAAAACTGCTTTGAGTTGTACTTTGAGAACTGCAGTTCCACCTCCTGTAGCATCAATTTATTTTAGTCTGCCACATTCCAGGAGCACAGTCTTGTCCGTGCTGTGCATTCAGCGAGGAGAGGTTTTCCAGTATCGTGCCCCCACCAAACAACCAGCAAGCCTACCAGCACAGAGTGGAGAAGAACTCAAACCTCTGTAATGTACAGGTAGATGAACCCTACAGATCACTGCTAGCAATGCACAAATTCCATCAATTGCCTCAGTTAAGGCTATACCGAGCTTTAAGCCAAAGCTGATTTGATCAGTCAGTTCATGATTTCTGATATATTGCTAAAAGCCCTGGATCCCCAGCTCAAGAGGTTGCAAGAGAATCTCCACCTCCATTCTAACAGGGTGATGGAAAGCACCAGTGGTCCTATAACGAGTCTTCGTTTCCTTGCTTGTGTCTGTAGAACAGTTGAAAGAAGATGTCAGGAGGATGTGCAGAACCACTCGGTGGCACCGCTCCCAGACGGGCTGGCAAAGCTCTGCAAGCCCTGACACGCTGCGAGGGGGGAGTCTGTGAAGCTGGAGAGGCAGGGAGAGCAATCAGGGAGGACACAGGGACTCTCAGGACCACCTAGCAGTAAACTATCCTTTCCCTCTTGACATGATGATACTACCAGAGACCTAAGAGCTACAGAGTGAATTCTTACACAATATGGTAATTGGCTCGGTCTCCAAAGGATAAACATGTCAGGATACAAAAGTTGTTTTGTTTTTTTTTTCTTACCAATACAACGAAGATGTGATTGAAAATGTCATGTTCTGGGTATATGAGCAATATTCTCATAACTCATCATCTAAAATAAATTGTTCTATCATTTGTTCTAGTTAGAATACCCTCCAAGTCAGACAAGCTGAAAGCAGAAGTTTAAACATACTCAGCATGGCAGAAAGAACATTAATTTCCCTCCCCCCATATAAATCACAGAATCATAGTCTCTCACCTAGGGTTAATTAATCTTTCCAAAGTGCTAGAGTCCACCAAACACACAGCAGAGAAATCTTAACGACCAGCCCACGGCTTCAGGAAAGACCACTACAAATCTTAAAGGTTGCCTGCAGAATCTGTCAGAGAAGAAACAACGGAATGTGCAGACCTGCACCACATTATACCACAAGTCTCATCCTTCGACAAA
>NW_009706678.1:20016-31093 GCF_000703405.1 Apaloderma vittatum | reverse complement strand
CGGG
This sequence comes from Apaloderma vittatum, assembly GCF_000703405.1. Taxonomy (NCBI): domain Eukaryota; kingdom Metazoa; phylum Chordata; class Aves; order Trogoniformes; family Trogonidae; genus Apaloderma; species Apaloderma vittatum. The sequence continues at coordinate 31,089 of NW_009706678.1, read as the reverse complement.
ATGGTTCGGGTTGAGGGAGACGGTCTTAAGATCCTTTCCAACCCCCCTGACCTGGGCGGGGCCACCTCCTGCCAGAGCAGGTTACGCGAAGCCTGGCCTTGGACACTTCCAGGCATGAGGCATCCACACAAAAATTGCTGGATATGTAAAAACGTAAGTGCTGTCTTTACTCCCGTGGCACAAAAGGAAAGGAAAAGATTGAGCAGATTCATACTGGTACGACAAAAGAGAGAGAAGTTTCACTTGAAACTCAGGGTAGAAAAATAAAGTTTAATAAGTTCCCAGGCAGCATGAGGTCCTAAAAAAGAAAACAGTATGTTTCAGAGAAATAAGCTCTACATATAATTCTTCATTTTTAACAAAATTATTTAAAATTGTCAAGAGTTTAAGGCTGGGCCAGTCACTAAACTTTGACAGATGCTCTCTGTGATCCCCTCAGCATCCTCCTAGGAGAGGATAACAGGGGAACCAGTGAGGAAGACTTTGAGGTTGAAAAGATTTGAACCAGTTTAATGGAAAAGAAAAATAATAAAATGGTATTATTTTTCTTTATCTGAGGAGCTCTCATCCTGGAGCTCTCAAACCAGGACAAAATTGTTTTACGTGTCATATAGAAATAGCTGTGAATCACTGTAGAAAAACAAAATGTCACAAGAATTACTGTTGTTAGGACTGAAAAATACAGCACTGCCTCGTCTCGCTTCCTCTGAGCCCTCTTGGGGTTTGTTTCTTCCACGAAGACCTAGAGTCACCAGAGCAACATGTCAACAAGCCCTAAACTCCACCTATGGCCAGCGAGATCGGGGAACGGCTTGCTCTGGGTGAAAATTAACCTATCAAAATAAGCAAATAAATAAGGAAGCGGCAGGAGTTTTTGGCTATCCGTGCTGTTGATTACTGTTGGTAGAGTCACCAAACCTTGTGGTGTTTTTTTTGATCTTTAAAAATTCACTTCCTGGAGGCACAGGAAGATGAATAGCACTGACACACAACGTTTTGGTGTGGGTTTTTTTAATTAATACTTTTCCTTAAACAAAAGAGTTTCAATGCATGACCTTGAAGTCAAACACAGAAGATTTATTGTCACCTAATAGTCTATTGTTTTGGAGCCCGCTTAAAGCTGGTGGTAATTCGCGTCGGTAATTACGCAACGTCTCATTCTGGAAAAGTTATAAATCTTCAACAATTGTCTGAAATTTTTTGGTCACATGTTGCAGATTTAGTATATGCAGCTTCCTGAGAAGAGCGAATTGGGCCATTGCAGCTTTTCCCTTTCATTGCCACAAATCAATATATGCAGCTGGCTAGGGAAGCACATGGCTAAAATCTTGGCTTGCTCTTGTCTTTTTTTTTTTTTTTCCCTTCCCTTTTATTTTAATTGACTTAGGGGAAAAAAGAACTTTGACCTTGTCTCTTCTGGCAATTTCTGGTCATTCCATATTTTTGTCTTCTACCTTTTAAGAAAAAATCACAATTGTTATCGCAGACAAAGCAATCGTGATTATAAAGCTGCACTAACATCTAATAACTTTAGTGTCAGGTAGGAAAGCATTTTGGTGCTTACCACCTAACTGTGTAGCTTTAGGCACTCAATGTTTTAAAGTTCGCCATAATTTATTCTCATGAAAGGCTCCACAGAAAATAGATTTCGCGACTTGAATCACAGCACTTGAGGAGGGCAGTCCTTTCTCTCCCTGCTAGGTCCTGGAAAACGCAGTCACCTGAAGAGCTCAGTGAGCCAGCATCATTTAACATTAGCTTAAGTAGAGTGCCTTGGGTTGATTGGTTGGTTTTTTTAATTCACATGCTTTAGTCGCAGATTTAAGGTTATTTGAACTTGATTCTTGCGCATCAGCAGGCTGCAGAGGTGAAAACATGCCCTTGACGCCTTGTGTGGCCAGCAGGGGTTTGATTGCCTGCGGGGCAGGACCTCAGTGCCTGGAGGTTGGTGACACTTTGTGGTGTCCAGCTGCAAGCAACCCGTGTGAAGAGCACCCTCTTGCTTCCAGCAGCGTTGGAAAGCCTTGTGCGGAGCACACAGACAAGATTCAACCCTGCTGGCCTGTGCAGTTAACGAGTTTGCGCGCTTGCTGCTTAAATGAAGACTAAACCTGATCTCCGTGTTGGTAGTGGCTCTTTGGTTTTGGTTTTGGAGATGTCTTTGCATTAGCTGAATCATCACAGTACAAAACTGACAGATAAACCGTGGGTGTTTAACTCGCATTGTCTTCTGTGCGTCAGGTAACACGAGACAATATTTTGGTCTGTGTATGAGTGCATTGGCATACATTGGCCACTATTCATGGTGTAAAATTCCTTTGTCTTCTCTTAAGAATGAGCAGTCAGTATAGCAGCAAGGTGAAACTCAATATTTTCTTCTCTGAATTCTAGCTGAGCAAATACATCTGAAGAAAGATAAACCTTTAGGAACTTAGAGTTATGTGCAGCTGGCCTTTAACCTATTGCTTAAAATGTCATAGAATCATAGAATGGCCTAGGCTGGAAGGGACCTTAGAGATCATCTAGTCCAACCTCCCTGTCATGGGCAGGGACACCTCTCAACCAGACCAGGCTACTCAAGGCTCTGTCCAACCTGGCCTTGAACACCTCCAGGGAGGGGGCAGCCGCAGCATCGCTGGGCAATTTCTTCCAAAGTCTTGCCACCCTCGTACTGAAGAATTTCTTCCTAAGGTCCAATCTCAATCTGTTCTCCTTCAACTTAAACCCATTTCCCCTTGTCCTATCAGTGGACACTCTTGTAAAGTCCCTCCCCAGCCTTCCTGTAGGTTCGCTTCAGGTATTGGAAGGCAGCTATTAGGTCCCCCTGCAGTCTTCATAAAATAATATCATAAAATATAACTCTTCACGTGATTTATTTATGAGTTGATGTAGCATAATGCAAACTAGAAATCCCAGTAAACTTGCAGCAGTGATTGCAGCCCATGTAGGGGAACCACTTGTAAAATCCTGTGACTTGTGTTTTCTAACAATATAACAATTGCAATTTCCAGAAAGTCATATGATGCATTTCCGAAAGCTGATGCTTAAGGTGGAAAAATTTCCTGAAAGAGATTCCATCATTCAGCTTTCAGGATCTGAAGTAAAAATCTATATAAAGCAGTCATTTAATGGGACAAAGCTGTAGTTACTTATCAGACGAAAGAGAAAACTGTGACCTTGAAAATAATGTGGTGGCAGCATCTGCCCTGAGGGGAAGACCCCCTCCTGCCCGCATGCAGTCCAGTTGTTGTTAGAAAAGTTGCTATTTCAAGCACCCCCTGCGTGTAGGCAGCTCAGGTAAGGGGCAGCACATTGCCAGTCTAAGATACAATAGTTTTGAGTTATTAATGTGCCTTTACTCCACCGGCAGGCGTTCTCTCCTGACCCAAGATGTGAGGGTACAAGCAGATATCCCACATTGCCCTCATTCCGTTTCTACATTTCTTTCTCAAGTGTTGAGTGAGAGCGTAGCGTTACTGAGAGGTGAAGGCTACCTATGGGTCTCAGGGGCTTGAGTTTCCTCTTGAAGACGTGCTTACTTTCCGAATTTCACATCAGAAAGACGACACAAATCACACTTCGATGGTCGGAACGTGGTGACTTACCATAAACAAAGCAGTACAAGAACAGGATGCGCCTCACTTTAATCTTTTGACCTTTGTGGGCCGGGAGGAGCAGGGGTTAGCCTGCATTTCTGTGCTCTTAGAGCATTAAGCTCCATACTCACAGAAGGGTGGGATCTCTGTCCTCTTTTCCTACCTGCCAAAGCGAGGGCGGGCAGTGCGGAGAAGCTCTGCCTCTTGCTGCAGTTTTTGTGGAAAGATGAAACCTGCAGCTGTAAATACGGCTGCGTGCATTTCACTGTACTTGATGAACAGGCAAGGTTGCTTTTCCTGTCGAGTCTGAAATTTTAATGACGGAGATTAAATTACGGAACTTCTCTGCTTACAATGCAATGCTTTATAATGAGCTTGGAAAAAAGAGTAGGGAAAAAAGTAAATAAAAGTGACTTGCCTCCTAAACAATGTACAGGTGAGATAATAATTTCCTTAGCAGGAGATGCCAGTATGGATTATTTGTCTTCAAACCAAATGCCAAATATTGTATTTAGAAAGGAGTTTTTCTGTGTCCTGTTGCATATCCTTGGTCCCACACATCCACTGAGGCTCGCTTGTTTCTTGCTCCTGCATCTGAACCAACTCCCTTGATGCCTCCCAAGTCGGCCGCAGCGGGCAGCTGCTTGGCAGAGCTCTGGTGCTGCGTCAGCGCGCTGCATGTGGAAACAGAATCATAGAATTGCTGAAGCATCGAGGGAAGGCAGGAGGGCTGCGACCAGAGCCCTACTTATCTGGCGAGTGGAGAAGAGCAGTTGGAAGGTGCACAGCGTCCGCCTCAGATGTCTACTGCAGGAGCAGGTTGAATTCTCAGATAAGCATGGTACAGCCTGTAGGCTACCCAGAAAAAGAGTTAATTATTTAACACGAGTTACTTATTTAGTACTCGCTTCTTAGGAGTTGAATATTTACTTTTCCTTATCTTTTAAAAACTAGCAGAAAAGGGAATGGAACCACTAGGTGCTTTAGGAAAAATCTTATGGAAGATTTCTAACCATTGCAGCATGTGAGGCATTGAAACGTCATTCACATAGTAAAAATGAGAGACAAGAAAAAAACGGTGTCAGAAAAAGATGTCAGATTTCCTTCTGCCAGAATTTCAAACTCTACTAGAATTTATGTCTATGGATGGAAAAAAGTCCAAAATAGAAAGAACATGGATTACATGTCCCTCGATGCCTTCCAAAAGGAAATGGCACAGAGAATGAGGAAATTTCATGGAGTAAAAATATCTGCCCACTACAGAGAAGTCAGTCCACACTTACAAAAGGTTGAACGGCACACTGAGGTTTCTGGGGAGTTACGCAAGCCCATAACCTGCTGCCCAGGCCAAGATCTTTCTGTGAGGAGGTGTTACAGCTCGACTCAAGACAGGACTAGGGAAGCCGAGACCACAAAAGCAGGAAAAATCATGACTCTGCTTCTCTGCTCCGTGTACTATGGTACAGAGGTAGAACAGTGCTTGTCTCAACAGCTCTAAAATCCCAATTTTCTTTTTTTGTCCTCTGCTCGGCTTTCTTCTTTTTATTTTGACCAACAATATGTTCATATTTTCATTTTTCTCTGATCTTGTGTTTGTTCTTTATCACAACAATAATTGAGGAAGGAAAAGGTTGACTGGGATCACCATTAAGCTGAGCTTTGTTAACATCAAGAACGACCACGCAGGTTGTCTTAACCCTGAGTGCAATTTTATGCCAACAAACCAGACATTATCTAATGGCTGTGTAGTATGTTAAATTCTCCTCCTGAAAGCAAGATCTCAAATTCCCTTGTACATAAAGTAGAGAACAAAAAAACCTTCAAAATTAACCAGAAACACACAAAGCAAACGCTGGCCACTGATATTACACAGACTCTCCCTTCTTTTCTTCTTTTGCAAATAAATGACAGCAGAAAGCAGTGCAGTAATTATAGCCTTCAGAAATGGCTCAGGTTTTCCTCCATGGACAAGCATGACAAAAAAAATAATAAAAAATAATTTTTACCAGCACAGCTGGCATTTGAATGAAATTATGTGGTTAGCTTTGAAACGATATTAAAAGAGAAATTTTAATTAACCTGTACCACTGAGTCAGAAGATAATATCTGATGCATCTAACAGGCACACAGACAAAATATGATAAAATAATTATTTGCAATTAGATATATGCATTACAGACAATGTTGTAATTAAAATGTACTTAGTGTCACAGGAGGTCCTTTATTATGAAAATAGTTTGCAGAAGGACTGTAGAAACTGTGTGATGATTATCCATCCCTCTGGTAAAAAAAGTAATAAAATAAAATCTCAAAATTTACCAAGAGCCCTAAGCATTGCTGGTTTGGGAGCAGACACCAGTACAGGTTAAACCACTGGGCTCCCGCTGTTGGTGTGGGCAGCCCATCCTTGCTGCTCACGTGAAGCAACCCTGACCAAGTGAAGCAAGAAACACCCCAGGGACGTCTCTTTCCAGGAGGAACAGAGTAGCAATCAACTGTGCTGAAGTTTCTTTATGGAAATACTTGATTCTCCAAGTCGTAAACAGTAAGGAGAATTGCAGCAAAATGCATTAAACTGAAGGAATGGCTCGAGGGGGAAACAGCCCCCCTTGTGTATCATCAGCTGCTTCTTTATCTCCCCCAGGCCTCTCCACTTCCCCGTTTTTGAAAGAAGAAAGAGAATGCACCAAAGCTGCTTGGGGATTTCAGTGAAAAGTAATGAGAATTCATGCTAATTAGGGCTGCAATTAAAAAAAAAAAAAAGGAATTATCTTTGTGGGGACACCATTAACAAACTTGTAAATTGCAGCCGCAGACTTGTGTCCCTCTAAACATTCCCCTCGTTTGATGCCCTTCGCGTGTGCCGGACAGGTGAGCAAAAAAAGTTGTGGTGATGGGAAGAAGGGGAAGAGGGGTACTCTAGGATCCCAGGTGAGAGCCTCTCCCAAAATATGGGAGCTCTGGGCAAGCACGGAGGCTCCTGAGGGATGCACAGAACCCAGGACCCATGTTCTGGAGCTCGGCATTAAATTTCTATTTCATCAAGATGCATGGATTTTATTTCTGGTAGCTGATAATATACATAACGGAGCCATTCGGGGGCATCTCTGGGCATGCACTTTTCCCACATGTGGAAATGTGCCTGAAATTTCGAAAGATTGAATACTCATTTGCCAATTTAGAAAAAAATTAAGGGAACGAGAGAAAGAGTCTCGTAGAGCTGCAAGTCTTCATAGGAAACCAGTCGAAAAGCACATGTACATTTAGAATGATGTTGACATTTCTGAAGCAAGAGATATGGTGTTTTATCTAAATTATACCAAGGCCCTTCAAGATAATATGCTGTGTAATAGCTACAGGTTTAGACACTATTTCATTTTCAATTTTCTAGACAAAAAGCATGATTCTTATCCACAATTTCAGCCGGGTATCTGACAGATTATTAGCATGTACTTCACAGCTGCACCTACTACAGGGAAAGCTGCATTTTGTGTGTTCACTGCTCCTTTCCTGTGGGTATCCAAGTGAATCCACATGTTCTGCTGCAGGACACTCTTGGAGGGGCAAGGAGATAGCCTCACCCCTCGTAAGAGTCCTTTGGCCCGATGCTCTTGTTTACAGCACTGCCTGACCAATGTTCTCGAAAAGTTTAGCTCCGTGGGGGACCTTTGCCTAGTTCTGTGTGCTGGGACGCCTCTGTGGGCATGCTCCGTGCTAGCGATGCTGAAGAAAAATCTGGAACTTGGTCAGAAATTCTGTTTAATTGTCAAAAAGCTGGCTAGCTTAGCAGAGTCAGCAAGGCTGGGTGGATAAGTTAGGTGTTGGGTGCTGCACGCTTATCCAAAAGGTGGTTTTTCCACTGGTCGGGTGAAGTGGCTGAAGCACCCTGGCTGTGATGAGACGGTGAGCCTGCTCCCTCTGCAGGGAGTTCCCACTTCGTCGCTATTGATTCATCTTCAGTGCAGGGGTAGAAAAATTCCTTTCACCTGAGAAAACTCTTCCAAGGTTAACTGAACAGAATCAAGAGACATTATTTTTTTTGCATGCACACTTACAAGTAGGTAGTCCTGGCCAAAAAGTGAACGTAGCCCTGGGGATGGAGGTGCCTCAGCTGGTGATCTGCGTGGGAGGAGGAGGAGGTTTCAGCGCATTTTGTAATTAGTAGGGAAAAGAGGGTTTGCATGACAACTGTAAAGCAACAAACTACAAATCAAGCTCTGCTAGGAGATTAAAATTCAAGGAACAGAACTAGTTTTCTTGGCAAGCCAAGAATAATGCTAGCAGCACTCAAGAGTGAGAGGGCAGAGCAGAAAAAGGGGAAGGGTAGCTGTGGATGTTATGCTACCTTAAGTATATTTGTTAATAGAATTATGCTTTTTAAACCATGTAGTTTCCCAGTGTCACAAGGATTTCCTTGTTTGTAAACACAGAAAGGCAACGAAGGGCCAGTAAAGCCTTGGCATGCATCTTGGAAGTAGTCACCCCATTGGTCTAAATAAATCCATTTATTTCTCTTGGTCACTGAGAAGGTTATTCCCCCCTCTAGAAACACGAGGGAAGATTTTTCTCTGCAAGGTTTGAGCGGGTGGCTGTACACTGGTAACAGCAGCTTATGATCGGAAGGGGGAACTATTATAAAGAGCAGCGAATTGCTGGACTCAAAGGCAGGCAGAGTAAAATTACTTCAATTAATCTGTGCCTTTATGCATACCGAGCTTCCCTCAGAGCACAGCAGGCATGGGATGAAGCCTGTGCCCGCTGGAGGAAACCGGGAGAGAGTTGGGAAGTGCTGGATTTTGCTCCTAGCTTTCAGTGATTTATGGCATGACCTTTGGCTTAACGGCATTTGTCTTCATCCAGCATTAAGATCCGTGGCTGGAAAAGTGCTGCATGAGTGTTAAACGGTGAGGGAAAATGGTTTTGCTACAAATAAAACAAACTTGCCCTGGTCAGGTTTTTTGTGCATCTCCCTGGAGTAGCGTAAAAGTCATCCTAAGAAGCCAGGGCATAACAGAAATGCTTCTGCAGTTCAAGTTACCGACTAAATTAGTGAGCTGCTATTTTGGGGCAGGTATTCCTTTCAATAAGCATGACCCGGCAGAGATCCCTCGTACTTCCCTTGCAGCTGTGTTGCATGTTACGGCCATCCTTACGAGGGGATGATGAAGGTGTCGGTCCTTTAGAGCCAGGCTGCCTCACAGGCTTACATGTAAACTCAGAGTAAAAATACAATTTGGTCTCAGGGCTCACTTGTGGCACTTGGCAAGAGCTGCAGTTTTTTTGTCAAGGGTCTTCATTGGGGGGGAAAAAAAGTTAACAATGCATGGAAAAAAATAAACCTGAGTTTTGAGTTGGATCAGATATTTTCCTTATTACACTGCTGTGAGATATTGATTCAGCACGGGCTTAAATGCTGGTTTTAATAGTTTGACTTTGACCTGTAACAAAGTGCTTTGTGTTTGGGCTTCACTTAGGGCAGTTAACTAACAGTTGGACGTTTGATCTTAATATTCCCATAGGGAATCTTTGTTTTAGCGTTTATTTGAATGCTTAATTACTCTATAATTGCACAATAATTACCACATAGCTGCAGAGGAGTTACATGGTCGTCTGTACTCTCTAAACCAGTGTCAATCTCATCTGCAAACAAATAATTATGCAGCTAATGTGTGGGTTTAACTTAAACAGTAATTGGCAGAGAAATAGGAGACGTAAAAAACGTAGTTGCAGCTTTTATAAATAATTCCGTGCATACAATTCTTTACACCCTGACTCCTTTTACTGCCACGATAGATGATTTAAACTGGAACCAGGAGAAATATTTCTGGTAAAGCTTCCTCTGAACCGTGTGTCTCCAAACCTGTAATTTCTCCAGCTGCAGGCTGTGATCAAGCAAGTAAAAATACTCTTAACTTCACATGAGCTCTGGCTGAATTTTGGGGCCTCTTCTGGAATGTGTGAGGATAACCACAAGGTGGCAATGTGCACAAGGAAATAGCAGTGCTCCACCTCTGCAAATTATTCAGCTTGGCGATTCAACTGCAGTGACACCTGTACTGGTACAGGGGTTAGTACAGGATTTTCAGCATCTTTTCCATTTTAGAAATATTTTTATAAATATCATAATATAAATTTGATTTTACAAGACAAGAAACAAACAAACCACTTGTAAGGTTGAGCATCTCCACTTACTACTTTGTTTCACGCTGGTGGATATTTTCAGTGAATTTGCATGCTGGCTTTTTTAAGATTGAATGTTCTCACACAAACATTTTTGAAAGTTCTCTCAAAGCAGACCTATTTCATACTCAGTATTACTTCTTGGAGGGAAGGGGAGTGTCCTTGGTTCCCTGCTTTTTTGTAATGAAGTCAATTCATTTATTTGCTCTTCAAAAAGACTCTTTGCAGCCTCTTCAGGACGAGCAGCGTGCAGCTCTGGCATGGGAGGCTGCTCCGGTGCTGCGTGCTGTGCCAGGATGCCTCTTCAGCAGCCCAAACCTGCAAATCCCCATTCGTGGAGGCATGGCAAAATTAAGAATTCTAACCCACGTTCTCCTTGAAGACCGACCAAAAGCACGAAGGCGTGTCGATGGGTTGTGAGGCAGCATGGTGCGAGAGGAAGGCAAATCTTCTGTCAGAACAAATGCAGCGAGTTACTGTGTGTTTGCTAATCTGGGGCTGCTTCTTGCCCCCTGAATATCTTTAAACTTTATTTTTTTTTCCAGAAGCCAGTGGCTGGTTTTACTGCCCGTAAGCACCAGATGGCATCACGTCTGAGCAATGGGAGCAGAGTCAAAGGGAATCTGGGCTTTGAGTTTTTCTGGGCATGATTCCAGGCAATAATATCTTTTCCCACCAGTTGTGAGGGACCTGAACTTTAGTTTGCATGAGAAGCTTAAAGCAACTGTTTGAAAAAACAGAATCCCTCTTCTAGCTTGTATTGCAAAGCCTTGCTGATCTATCTTTCACACCCAGCGCTGGCCACCTCCTGTGGGTGTTTCCACATTCTTCTGCAGGCATCCTGTTGGGAGCTTGCAGCTCAAATGCCACCAGCCAATTCGAAAAAGCTCTCTCTGAATCTGCTGAGAAGGGCTCACAAAAACAGCGCCAGGTTCTGGAGTCCTAAGCCCCAGCACCTGCCCTGCTGCAGCAATCTCCTGGCAGCACGAGGGAAGATGCAGGTACTGAGGCTGCTGCAGCTTTTTGTTATTCTTTTTTACATATTTTAATTTTTATTTTTACCTCCCCAGGTTTTCCAGTCATGTTTTTCAGAACGTTTCTATTTTGCTGTTTGAGCTTTTTGAAATGCAAAGTGGTGTCCACCAGAAAGTATTCGAGGTTGTGGGTTTTTTGTTTGTTTTTTTATGTCAGCCCTTTAAATCTGGTTCTCTAAAGCTAACATTAGTAAAAATCGATGCTCTTCTCAGCATAGCTCCTTGGCAGGGCCAGGTCAGCGGGAGGCAAAGCCGCACAGTGG
>NW_009706678.1:11506-19932 GCF_000703405.1 Apaloderma vittatum | reverse complement strand
AAACAAACAGCAAAGATGAGGTTCGGTTACATTCATCTGTGTCCTACAGGAGAGGAAAAGCAAGCTTCACCAGCCCAGATGATTTTCCCAATGAATCGCAGCACTGGGCGGGGAAGTCAGAAGCTCTTTTCTGAAGAATAGAGCCCTTAGTGTCTGCGCTGCAACACTATTCCCCTTCTGTCTGCCTGTCTTTAGCTCTTTGTTATGTCAACATCTGTAGCTGTGAGTAAATAGCAGGAGGGGAGAATACATATTGTGCTCCTGCCGAAGCAGCCGGGCTGGGCGGGGGCCAGCTGCGGCGGGAACTGTGCCGCCTCTGTCTGAGGCAAGGAGCTGGGCAGCAAATGCAGATATAGGGCTCCCGGAGACCCTCGGGTTTTTTATGATGAATGATGATATTGCTTTAGTGCTTCATTAACTGCGTCCTCTGCCTGTGCAGACCAGAATAGCCCCAGTGTCAGTCCTGGGGATGTGCCGGTTTGCTGGAGCAGAGCACCTGATGCTGCAAATCGAGACAGGATGTGACTGCTTGGCCCTTTCAGCTATCAAACATTCATGTTTTCCCTTGTCAGCTCCCTCCAGATATTTTTTTCCAGCTCTGCTGATTCTTTTAAATAAAACCTGTAAGTATGACTGTATAAATACGCAGGACTTCGGGGAAAACTCGTTTGATTGAGAGCACAGAGTTGCCGAGTAAACACCGTTGCGAACTGTTAGTTAGACTACAAGAGTAAACTTGGGAAAGATTCATTGCCCTTCTCTGTTTGGCCACTGTTGTACAGCTCTTAAATCGAAATGCCATCCTCCCTGGTGCTGTTTCTGGCAGCCCCAGCCTCTTCTGTGCATGGGCTGCTTTTGCTGGGTCGTGCTGTGTTCAAGCTGCTCTGCCCCGCAGCTCTGCCCTTACTCACAGGCTCAGCGTACCTCACCTCATGATCTTTTGCAGCATCCTTGCACGCAAAGACATTGGGACACAGCTCCAGGCGCTGTGCGGACATGCGGTACGAGGATGGTGAGCGTTGATGAACTTGTTAGGCAAAGGGCAGGCAGGATCCCTGATGCTGCCGGCACGTGTTGAAGGCTGAAACATGCTTAGATGAAGTTTTGCACAGCTGGCTTGCTAGAGACACAAGCACCAGATTTCTCTATTTTATGAAATGTCAGAAAGAACTAGCTAGAAGACTCTTGCCCCATAACTTGATTTGCAACTTTCATATCTTTCCTTTTTTTTTCCCTAAGGCTTGTGAAAGGAGGGGGTCTCCGAGGGAAGTTCTCTAGGGAAAATGACGCTTGTGAGTCCCAATGCAGTAGTGAGTACACGGTTAGTAGTCATAATTTTGACAGCTTAAAGATAGAAATGCCAATGCTAGCATCAATATATCACACCTGAAATGTGTATGTATATTCATTTATAGAAAATAAACTGTGAGGGTGGTAAAGGACCCCCGGGCAACAATACAGGCAGTTTCTAAGTCACTGACCCTCCAGTGTTTCTGGACTGTGCTCCCAAAGGAGACTCCCAAGGGAGCTTGCACCTGATTTATTTATTTTTTCCTCCTTTGGAGGCTCGACAGTAGATCTGGTTTCCATTGAGCATAAGGGGAAGAATTTTAATAGCACATATTACCATAAGGAACCTAATTTCACCAGAAGGTTGGGTGCCTCATTGCCCTTTGTGCCATGAATAAAAAATCCCTGCATATGCGTTTGTGGGTTTTTCCTTCCCCACACGGGCAGAAAAAATAAAAATAGAAAAAAATTGATTGATCAATGTTTGTCACAAAGTTATGAACAAACGCCTGTGGTCTCATTGATGCCTTGATGTCAGCGCAGCGTGTTCTTCTTCCGAGCAAAATGAGTCGCGCAGTCAGCGGGAGGTTTCTGCGAGAACAGAGAGCATGGGCTTGTTTGCATAGCACACAGGACTGGCTGCTCCTGAAATAACAAACCATCCCTGCGCTCAGATCTTCTGATGGCCCGCGGGCTTTGGGGGGTTTTGTTTTAGGGATTGTTGTTTGAATAAAAGGTCATTTACTGCCAAAACCAACAGCGCGGCACACGTTGATGCGCTGCACACTGGGGGTTTTCAGCGGGCCCACAAAGGAGGTGGTGTGCGGAGGAGCTGTAAACAGCCCGCGCGACACACCACGTGTGGGTTGTGGGGCCCAGCACCCTGCTCAGCACCTCCCTGGGACCTCACATAGCTCGTTGGAGGGGTGCCGAAGGTGGTCGAGCCCTTGAAAGGCTTGGGCTGGACTCACAGCCCAAAAAACTTAGGTTTTGAACGCCACTGTCACCAGAGCGGTGATGTCTTGGTGCTCTTGCCAAAGCCCCTCTTGCTCCTCAGGTAGGACTTGGTGCAACACCTCCACCATGTACTGGTGATTCCAAAAAATTGCGATAATTGCTTCCTTCCACCTCTTCCTCACCTTTCTTGTGCTTCCACTGTAACAGCAGGAACCAAAAATGCATGAAACTTAAGAAATAGATTTTTAATTTGTGGGAGTTCTTAAAAGGCTGCTCTAGGTTCAGATTAAACCCTACTGTGGGTTCAAGGGAAAATTTAAGAAAATCAATTTTCCCAGGCTAGAAAGAGTAGAAACACTGCAGTTTATATAGTGTTCTTTGTTACTTGAATCAATAGCTCTGTTCCCATGAACGGCTGAATAATCACTTTTTTATATAATGCTGGTACACACACAGACTTATCTCCTCCAGACTTTGTTGTTGAACCCGCAGTAAAATATTTCTGACCATTAACAGTTTCTTGCTCTTATCCTTGTTTAATTTTCTTCCCTGTGTCCGAGTCTTGCTCTGAGCTTGAAATGTGGTGATTGTTCCCTGCTGTGGCACTGGCATGACACATAAAAATGTTTCAAATTAATGTGTGGGGGTTTTTTTGTTTTTGTTTTTTTTTCTAAGAAATGATAAGAAATGTCAAGCATAACAGTAGCTAAACGCAGCATCATTTGGGGCTTCTGTCTGTTCCAGAATCGCTAACGGTGAGAGGAAGCATCTCAGCAAACAGCCGCGCTTCAGGAGAAACGACTTGGATAAAATGCTTGTGAGGGAGAGCCGACTGCTTTTGTGCTGCCGTGAGTCAGGGTGGGTATTTCTTTCAGCGCGGGTGCCATGAGGAGCCTCGATCACCTTTCCCTCTGTGGGAGGAGGTGTTTTCCTTCCCAGCGTTCCCTCCCCAGGATGGGCATGTGTGAGCAGAGGTTGCGGAGCCGGAGCAGGACCCGCATGTCAGAGGTGTGATGGGAGGGTGCTGGCTGCAGGAGGCTTTTTACTGTCTCAGTTCCGCTGGCTTAATTATGATATTGCAGATTGCCTTGCGAGGACATGATCCCTTCAAGAACCAGGCAGGGCACGCCTCGGAAAGGCTGACTGGAAACAAAAGCCGTTCTTTCTGTTTTATCGCAGTAATTCATACTTATTACCGCTTTGTATTTTAAGCATCGCTTTTTCCGCTTTACAAACAGTTATGTTATTAAAAAGACATTTTCAGCCCAGAGTAACCTTGTCGGTAGTCGCCAAGGCTAATCACCTGACATTTCAGATGGCCCACAATTAATCAACTGAACGTGGCGGCACATTGGGCAGGGCCGTTAGGGACGCATGGCATCAGGATGGGGGAGAAAGGGCTTTCGAAGGACTGGGGAGCACCTGGTGATCCCTGCCAGCCTCCACAAGAGGCTTTCACCATCTCCCAAATGACAGGAGTTGTGGAGAACTTCCATGGGGCCACCCGACATGATCTGCAGCTGATGGTTTCCGCAGCTGCCCGGGCCTTTCTGGAAGCTCAGGGAAGTTCGACAAAGCCACATGTTTTATCTTGTCTCTCTGAACTCCTCCAGTGCCCAGGCCTGGGAGTCCAAAAATGAAGAAAAAAGAACAAAAATGAAGAAATAAATGTCTTGCTTCTCAGGTCTCCTGCGTGGCAGAGTTGCTCAGGTTATTTCTTAAAGTAGTGAAGCCTGCTGAGTGCTGAGGGGACAGCACTTCTGCTTGGGTGCTGGCCAGACTTGGCATTTGCAGTCGAGTGGGCAAGAGCTTGATGCCCTTTGGAAGCCCCTTGAGTAATTGAGCTTGGGCCCAGGACATGGCATGTCCCTCTCTGGGCCTCTGATTTTGTCCAGGGTGGGGGTTTTGACAGGTAGATCTCGTTCTGCAGAATGCTCTGAGGGATACAGAAAGAAATTTAGTTTAGGACAAGTGTGAGGTGGTGCATGGCATGTTGGAATGCAGGGCAGGTGCATTCTGGGCCGAGAACCAGCTTCTGCAGAAGCCTTGGCATGGGCTTGAGACCATGAAGGGGAAGCTATGGTTTCACAAAGCACTGCCCGTCCTTGCCTTTATTTGACGGAACAAAACTGTAAAGGCATCAGGGTTTCTTTGTGGCCTTGCCTTTGTAAGGAGCTTTGCTGCTGCAGGGCATGTCCAGACCATGCTGAATTGGCAGAGGAAGATGCAGGTGAGGTCTCTGCTAATCTCCACTTAAGTCTTCAACTGATTGAAGTATCCAATCTTAGCGAGGGCGCGAAGAAGTCAGTGTGGTTCCTCCAGTGCCCACTTAAAGATAATGTGTTTTCACGGACACAGTTCAGCATATAAAAGACAAGTTTCCACCTGGTTACAGCACCTTGGAGTAAATGGAGTAAATTTTTCCTCTTTGGAAGCAGTGAACACGGCTGATGCTTCTGTTACATTTTCTTGAGACACAGCTGAGATGGTGAAAGAAGAGCTGCAGGGTGTTTGCAAAGCAAACCTGGTGTCACAAACAAGCGGGTTTTTTTCCAGAGTCTGTCCAAGTCAGCAGTGCTGCCTGTGTGTTATGTGTAAAACTAGGGCTGAATCCACCCATGGGCCCAGGTAGGTCTTATTTCTATGTTTATTTCTATATTTTTGTTATGATAGTGGTCTTGGGGGAGAAATTTGTCTGGGTAATGTTTGGTTTTTTCCTTAGCACTCTTAGGAATAAGAATGTTTCAGGGAGATCCTTCCTCACTTGAGGAAGGATCACTTCACTTTTGTGAAGCTTGGAGCAGAACATCTTTGTGTCCCCGATGCCTCATCCGAATAGCTGGAGCCTGGAAGAATCACAGAATCATAGAATGGCCTAGGCTGGAAGGGACCTTAGAGATCATTTAATCCAACCTCCCTGTCATGGGCAGGGACACCTCTCAACTAGATCAGGCAACACACAGAGACTGAACGGGGATTGAACCCTCAACCTTGGTGTTATCAGCACCATATTCTAACTGACTGAGCTAACCAGCCCCCAAGAAAACATTGATTTCTCTTTTGATTCCCACAACCACTGGTCTCAGACGCCAGCTGGGATGTTTCAGCCTTCTGGGGCTAATTAGACATCCGTATTTCAGCACAAAGTTGTGGCCTCTTCAGCCAAGCATTTTAAATCCAAAACCCATCTGTCCTTGTGTGCTCTCAGTGCAATCCAGGTCGCTTGCCTGAGCTGCTTGTGCATTCCAGGTACATAGAAACCCTTCACTGCACAAAGTTCAGAGAAGTTTGGAGCGGTGTTGTGGGAAGAAGGAAACCTGGGGTGGATGCTGATGAAAATCTCCAGTGTAGTTGGTGGGAAATTCTCCCCCCAGGCTCTCCGAGTGTGTCATATCCTGTCGCCAGAAGGATGCCTGGATCTCTGGACCACTTTTGGCTTTACTTCATTATTTAAATAATGTTCTTCCTCATGGCAGCCCTGGGCAAATAACTTGTCTGGGAGTTGGGAGGAAGCCCAACGTGTCAGTGATTGGTTTGTGTTGGTTCTGAGCTCCTGCTGCTTGCAGGTGCTTTCTGCTGAGGGAAACACTTCTTCCTCGTTTCTGCCTTTCAACAGCTGCTCGAGTTTTGGGGGAAAGAGCAAGGAGAATGCACGGACTAAACATCTTTGTTTTCTGGGATTTTTCCACGTTGGCTTAATTGCAATAACATTTATATCACATAATATGGTGCAGCAAGGTTGTAATTTTCCTATCATCTAAATTGCAGGCTGAAAATTGCGTTAAGAAAGGACTGTACAGAATGAATTGCTGCTTTCAAAATGACTACTGTTAACTGACAATGTGACCGGCAAATGGTTACCAAAGACAGGGTGGGTTTGTGTATAATGTTAGTGAACTCTAGCATGGTGTTTCTAAACACGTCTCGGCACATGCTGAATAATGCATTTTTAACTAAAAGCAACTGTGGCTCTTCAGACAGGCCTGTGTGTCTTGCTTTAAAGAGAGGGGCACATTCAGTGTGTCCAACTCTGTGTAGTACTAACGAAACACGATTAACAGGGGGCTTTTTGAATTCAGTTTCCACTATTAATTCATGCATGTTTTTATGTCCCTAGGAGATCCATCAGCTTCACATGTTTCCAAGCAGCTTGGCTTTCCTGAGCAGCAGTTTCGGTGGTGTTGGGATGGGGCATGGAGAGATGCCTCCTGATAGCGGAAAGGCCAGTCAGGTGAGTTGAAGAAACTCATTTGGGTCTTTTATGAAAATTTATGCTTCAGCTCTGGCCTCTGAGGTACACATCTGCCTTGGTTACAGGTAAGCGATGGGCTGGAAACGCTGCTTTGGCATTTTGTGAAATTTTCTTGTTTGAATGCAAGTGGGAGATGGAAGTCAAACTGGTGGCATTTCAATAAGTCACATCTGAATACAGGGCTTTCAAAACATCCCTGCATTCTGTGCAAAACACTTTTGTGCGTTTGACGTTAACAGTTTCTGGGTGCAGTTGGGGTGTTTATTTTTTACAGTGTGGCTACTAATGGAGGCTTTTGCTTAGTTTTAGAAACACAGACATTGCAAAGCTGACTTTTTTAAAAAGGAACTTTATTTTGGTAAGCACACCGTGGCAGTGTATCATCTGGATTTTCAGGCCTGTCTACTTGGGCTGGGAGGGTTTGCTGGGATCCAGTTTGGCTGGTCCTGTTGTCCCCATCCTACCTGGGTCTCGGTTTTGCACGTAGATCCTGTCATAAAAAAAAATCCGATATTCAAGTCTTAATTTTTATACACTATTCCACAACGCCGTGAGGTTTTCATTCTTTTTCTAAAGGTACTGAACAGGGTCAGTTTAAGCAGCACGCTGTGGTGGTCTTGCTCTGGTTGGTCTGTAAATGAGTTTTGTAAACAGGACTTACAGCAAGTATTAAGCTTCTGTTACCCAATAGAGGAACTAAATGTGCTAGGAGTAAAACCTTCTGCAAGTATAATTCTGCCACCAAAAAAAAAAATAAAGTCCAGAAAGGCTTTTGATTATATAAATCTTAATTTTCTCTTCCTTGTCTGACTTCTCGCTGGAAGAACTTTTTTTTGCGCGCTGCCAGTGCTGAGGCCTCAAAGTTTTTTTGAAGCACCAGGTGGAGAAAGTAATTTCATGGTTCACGCCACCACTAATGTTCTGTTGTAATCTGCAGCGAGCAAGCCCCTTCCGTTTCGGGTTGGGATAATGAAGGGTTTAACTTTTCGACTCTGTCAAATTAGTTGTGGGAGCGAGGAGAGGGGCCCACTTCCCTTTGGGTTTTTTTGCGGAGATTGCCTGCGCGGACAAATAAGTGAGCATTACAGGTGATTCTTTCTTTGCGTGGAGGTAGAGAGGTTCCATTTATTGCCATCAAATGCATTAAGCTGGAAGTCAAAGCCCTTAGCTTTTTGCTTGCTGCTAGTCTGGACCAGAAGACAATCAAACCATAAGGGTCATTTTCTGCATGAGCTAACCTTTTCCTCTCTTATGGCTTGAAGCCTTTGTTGACAATGAGATGCTCAGTGGGAACATTAAATTAACACTTCATATTCGTGGCTGTAAATTTACTGGCAAGCTGAGGAAGAGTCAGGGAAAACAAACACTCCATCATTTCTGCTTCATTTAGCTGCTGAATGGGGACACTCTCACCTGCAGAGAAAAGAGGTCAGGGCAAACAGGGATAATTTTAATCTGACTCTCAGCCTAGTCTTTAGTGGCAGTGGATTGTGTTGCATTCTGTGCTGAAAGTAAAGGTGAGAGCGAGGTGAGAGCAAGAAAATGGATAAGTACTATGTGAAATGCTGAAGAGACCTTGTTGCAAGCAGGCAGGGCTGGCTGACTGGGCTGGTTACTACGGAAACTAGCAGACTAAATACTGCTAATTTTGCAAACTACAGCATTGCTTCACTCTCAGATAATGGCTGCGTTAAGATTTTCCTGGTATATACCAGGAGATAACACCAAATTCCGCTGCCAAAGGTTTAAAACCCTGTTTTTCTTTCCCTCCAAGTTAACGATGCTCAACGGCAGCTCCATCCAAGCCACGTATTAAATGTCTTCTGTCCCTTTCCTGGGTCATGGTGATGGTTGTCAGGGGCTGATGGGCAAATAATGCTTGTTTGCTGCAGCACTGAGTAATGTGACAGCACTTGCTTGTCACTGG
>NW_009706678.1:10170-11475 GCF_000703405.1 Apaloderma vittatum | reverse complement strand
TGGAACGTCCTTTTTTGACTCTGGTTGGTGGGGGGGGGGGGGGTAGTGTCAGTCACATAGGTGCCTGAGTTCCCAAAACGCTCGGGACGGCTGCAACAAAGCGTGTCCGATGGGCAGCTCTTGCACTCCTGCACTGGACACCCGCGTTTCTCAAAAATCTGTTGGGAGGAGGTTGTAGCCAGTCGGGTTATTTCAGAGTGTTGTTTCTCTAGCAGGATCCAAACCTAATGATTAAGGAGGAAAAGATCCCACCTCTGGGTGCACTCCAGAGCACCCCACAAGCTGGGCGAGCACCCTGGGAGAGCTGACGAGAGGCAGAGAGACGGGACGAGAGCAGGAGATTAAGCAGCTGAGAAAGTGACAAGCTGATAATAGAAAACACTTTCCATGGTGGTAATCCTTGACGTGGAAGGACAAATTGGAATGCTTTTGTTCTCCAGTTTAGATTAACTTTCAGCTCAGGAGTAAAAGCTGAAGTAACTTGGCACACCTGTACCTCCCGGCGTGGCACGCGGGACGCAGGCTTGCTGTTCATTGCCGCTGACCTCCTGGAAGTGCCCCTTCACAGATAACAGCTCAAACGTGAAGCACTGGATGATATTCAAAATTGTCTTTCTTCCTCTGATTCACATCGGGGCAGCTTTTTTTTCTCTGCTGCAGCGTGCCCAGCTTGTCTGTTCACATTGAGCAGAGCTCGGAGCATGGTTTAATGAATGTCTTAGTGCAGTTAGGAGGAGACAGGCTTTGACGAGGAGGTTTTGCAAATCAGGCAGTTGGGATAGGCACACAATTCCTCGGGAAGGTCTGAGGCACTGAGGAAAGAGACTTAGGCGTAGTGGTGACATTTCTATGCTAATTAGAAATGTGATGGGGAGTAACAGTAAAGGGAACTGTGCAAAATGAAAATGTATTAAATTCGAACTTATTTTTGGCCAAATGCCTCTCTGATCCAGTTGTGGAGAGTTGCAGTACCATACAGCAGTGCTTACAGATACTTTAATTAGCTTTTCTTGCTGGCTGACAGGATGGAATAAATGTCTATTTGCCTGTGCTTGGGAATTTGGAGTGCGAACGATGACATGAAGAGGGTGATTTTAACTCCTTGAAGCAATTGGAAGGAGAAGTTGGTTTTAGTTAAAAAAATCTCTCCGAAGGTAATGCTGTATTGCTGAGAGTACAGCATGTGGCTTCTCCCTGCAGCTGTGAAATAAACAGCGAGAGCAAGGAGCTGCATTAGCCCGACTAATGAATTCACAAATTGTTAGCAGACACGGGGTGCCTGACATCCTTCCCGAGGAGGGCAGA
>NW_009706678.1:0-10139 GCF_000703405.1 Apaloderma vittatum | reverse complement strand
CCAGTGCGGGCCGTCCCTGCTGGTGGCCAAGGAGATGAGCCAAGATTCCTCCCGCTGCTGGTGCCAGGGGAGGAGAGAAAAATGCGGGCAGGGTGCCTGGGCTGGCAGGCGAGGACGAGCGACAGCCTTAGCTCTCCATCCCCAAGGACTCTGTGGCGCTCGCATCCCATGCAAGCTGGACCTGCCCTATGGGTGCTGGCCTTGGAAGGGTGCTTCAACCATGGGGCAAGTCTGCGGAGCTCAAGGCTCTGGCAGCCTGGAGTCATTGCCAGGGACATCTGGTGATGATGGCAAGCTCAGGGATAAAAGATCATCCGATGTTTCTCACGGGGACTTTTTTTCTATGGTAGGAGAGACAACATCATTTTCTTTAGGCGTTTGAAAAATGTGTAGGTGTGGCACTTTGGGGCATGGTTTAGTGGTTGTGATGGCATTGAGTAGACGGTTGGACTAGATGATCTTAGAGGTCTTTTCCAACCTTAATGATTCTGTGATTCTTCGTGGAGTGACATGCTCCTTTGGTGTCTCTCTGCTTTTTGGGGAAAGGAAGGCTGTGGGTTTGAATCATACAATCATTCAGGTTGGAAAAGACCCTTGGGATCATTAAGCCCAACCATCAACTCTACTCTACAAAGCTCACCCCTAACACCACATCTAAACGCCCTTTAGATACACCCAGCAATGGGGACTCAATTTGGGGTGCAGAGATCTCAGCACAGCTCTGAGCAGCCCCATAACCTCCTCTGAGTCTGCTGTGGGGTGGGCTCGCACTAGCTCACCTCGTCTTGGGTGCAGAGCAGGAGTTTGTTTGCCTTTGAAAAAGCCACCATTTTATTTTACTGGCCTCTTAAAAGATAAGGTTGAAATATGCAGTCCTGCAGTTGAGAAAATAAAGAGGATCAGACGCAGCCCCATATACACATGATAATTTCTGGTCTTGGCTTATCTTGTAGGAATTATAAGACACTGAGTGGGAAATAAATCATCATGTCAGGACCAAATGCCATTTTCTTTCTTGGTGTGATTTGTAGCGTCCCAGTCAAACAGATAGATTTCATTCCCTCTCCTAGGACTCTCCCCTTTAATTGAATTATGCCTAGACTAGCAAATGGGATTCATTCTTTGAGATACAAGGAAATTACCCTTTGATGGAACAATGCTTTACTCCTTTCTCACCTGCACATGGATCCTTCAGGAAAACTATTATGCAGATATCCTTGATTACAGACTATTGTTCCTTTTGATCTCCAGCTTTGTTTATCATAATCAACAGCAGTGTAATACCGCAGGAATATTACCTGGCGAGCACACAGATGCATTTGAACTGTCCTCGACAATTGTTTGCTGGCTATTTTCTTGGAACTTCAAAAGAGGGTTTTTCAGGGTTCTGTTTAATTAAAAAGCTCTCTGCAGCAGACGGCTAACTGACAGGCAGATAATGTATCTGTGAATCGCTTGGTGTGTCACAGCGTCTTTATTCACTTCCTCTTCTCAGGGGTGGGGCATTGCAGAAAAATTAATGCTAAGGGCCACCAGGAACCCGATTTCCTGATAAATTATGGACTTTGATGATCCACAGTGATGCATTTCTGTGCTCAAATCTATGTTGCTACCAGAAGTGAAACGATGGGGTTTTGCAGTTTTTACAATTCAAGATTTGCAGTATTAACTCTCATAACTATGGCCATAGATCTTTTGAGGGATACTTTTTGCATCTGTAATGTTAAGTGGTCTTTGAATTCGAACTTCCACTTAATTCCTGATTCTCACAGTTGAGAATAAATTGAAAGCTTTGAGTTCAAACCCCGAGAAGGCAAGTGCGAGCAGCCAGCTCTGCGTGACCCTGCTCTGAAGGGGCAGAGACCTCTGGGGAGTATCTTCGGTGAGTCTGAATTCTAAAAATACTGAGATGCCCATCCCTATCAACATTTCTGAGGGTCTGGGTCATAAGTAGTTAGGGAATGATTTAGCAAGTATGTTTCCTGACCGTACAGTAACTTTGTAATTAATATCTTAGCTGGTTGCCAATTAACGAGCAAAATTGTCTCGGCTGCTGAGCACTGTTCCACTCCCAACGTATTCCTTTTTTCTCCCCTGTCTTTCATCTCCGCAGTCAGTCAGATACCACCACTAAAACCATCTGCCCCTTCGCTCTGGGAGGTGCTGTCATGGCTTCTGGTCCCTTCCTTCATCAGACCCCATCCCTGTTGGGCTTGCCTTATTTCTTCATGAGTTTTTCTTCCTCCCTTGATCTCCGATCCTGCTTTTCTCCACCTTTGGCTACCTGTCTGGGATCCTTTCCCTCCTCTTCAAGCACCAAAATCCTGTTGCTCTATCCCAGACTATCCCCTCGCTGTCTTTCCAAGTGGTTTCCCACACTGTGTTGGTCATTGGGGTGCATCTTCCGGCTTTGCTGTGGCTCTGAAGGCATCTTTGGGGATATTTCTCTAGTGGCCTGACGGTGGCTGACTCTTGTGAGGGTTTGCTGTGGGGATGAGGAAGAGAATCCTGCATTGCAGAGAAGGGGTGGTGCCTTCACCTCAGTGAAGGTAGGTTGGGGAGCAAAGGGGCAGGTTATGTCCCCAAAAGACACGTCTTCCATGCAGGTGTGGAGATGCAAAAGCCTCATCTGCCACCCAGGCTGAGTAACTGCTTCGGTGAAGTTTGGACTGGAGCACGGGAAGGACCTGAGGATGAGTACTGTCACGTCCTCCTGCTCTCTGATAGCAATGGGGTGGTGTCCTCAAGTCAGAGGCACCAGCAAGGCTGACAAAGAGGGTCTTCAGGTGGCCTGTGCGTTTAGATAAATGCTTATTCTCTGGCTTCATAAAATACCCGTTAGGAGTGGGGCTGGGTGGGGGTGACCCAGCTGCATGAGAGGAAATGTCTGTGCCCCTTGGCGGCCCCTCCCTCCCGCCTATCACATGTAGGGCTTAGTGGGCTTAAGAATCAGAGCAGCTGCCTCGTGCAGAATTTATTGACTGACTGCACATAACGAGGGGAATTAAAAGCCTAATTGGCTGAGCTGCTCCCTGTCAGTTTTGAGGATTTTTTTTTTTGTTTATTTTTCCTTTTCTTGGGGCTTGATGATTTTGGCAAGGCTCCTGGAGTCTCCCCTCTTCTCCTGCCTTCCTTCTCCGCTTCTCTGTTTCACAGGGCTGAGCTATAAACAGATAGAAAGCCTGCCTGTCTCCTCGGGATGATGGCACACTCTTCACTAGGGGGCTGGAGGAGGAACTGGGGGTGTCTGGTGCCCAGATCCTAACTGACTCTTGGCGTGGGTTGCCTCTTGAGGGATGAACATGACAAATGTGGGATGCGGAGCCACCTCATGGGTCCCCTTCCAGAGTCAGCTTTGCTTGCACAAACCCAGCACAAAGCTAGAGTTCATTTGCTGTGTTCAACAGGTAGGATTTCTTGATGTTGCTCAGTTTCTAGTTAGGCCGTGTTGCATAAAAATGGGTGAATTGAGCACATCTCGCATAGCGGCGGCCACAGAGATCTTCCTCCTGCACCTCGTCATAGATGGAGCCTGGCTTCTGCTCTGGGCTCACCGCATCGCCTCCAACTCCTGGAGACCAGGAGAGGTTTTTCCTCCTGCATCTCTTGCTCCCAGAGAGGCTGAATGGGCACGGAAATAGCCTCACTTAAGGCTACGACTCATTACTACTTTAAGTCAACAACCGCTTGAGTATCCGAGGAGTTGATCAAAGCTTGATACTGAAAGCGGGACACACACACACACACACAAAGAGTGACAAACTTATTTGACTTCCACTTATTCCCAGAGGGGTGACCTTTTGCTTTGCCACCTGAATAGTTTTGGCTTTTCGAGCGTTTGTTTTGCCATGCCCAGTTCCCCCATCTTTAACGTGGCCCCTCAGTATTTCAGTTTCGAGCAGAGACAAGACTGAGGGTGTTTTACTGCAGCTGAGCTCGTTCTGGTCAGCCCTGTATCCTTAGTCCTCTGTCCCTAACGACCCTGTAGTAAAAATAAAAGTAATCTACAGTAAATGTGTCCTGGGTACCTGTTTCATGGTAAAAAACACCTCAGTGCAATGAAAATAAAGTGTTAGTGAGTCTCAGTAGTGTCTACAAAGAGGATACTATCTCTCGAATTAATTTTAAGTCCCCTCCAACAGATTGTCAGTGTTATTTGTGGAAAGCTGGAAAACATTAAGAGTAGCAGGAGCTTTGATGGGATTTTTTTGTTGTTTGGTGGTGGTTGTTTTTTTCTTGCAGGCACGTCTGTGGGCATCATCACTTTGGGCTGAACTAGACCTGTCTGATTATTCACCCTCCTGTTACCACAGCAGCAATGGATGTAACAGGGCTGAGAGGTACTCCTGCTTTGCATTAAACAACAGTTTTTATTAACAGCCTGGTAACCCTTTGGAAATAGGAAAGTAGAAGCAGAAATCTGGGTTGTTTTGGGTTGGGTTTTTTTGCAGTGACTGAAAGTCTATTGAAACCCACGGAAACCCCAAGTTTAACGTGGGAAGTCATGGTGAGGGAAGAGCAGAGCATGGGAATTTGCATTCAACAGGGAGGAAAATGAGGGATTGGGGTGGAGAATAACTGATAGGTGCTGTGAATTCATTAAAAATAGGCTACAAAAGCTGCACGACAAGGTTCTGGTGACAGACCAACAAAGCTTTTCCTTCCCCTTCATTGTTTATACTGTCACAGGATCCTTACAATAGCTCATAGTTTAGCCTTGTACTCTGTGGTTCATTATCTACTATTCTATTTATTAATGCATTCTTGGGTCTTGGCGATGTGATAAACCATTCGTGCTTTTCTTTTATGGTTTAATGGGATTCTTCTAAAACCCCCTCCGTGTTTACATAACCTTGCAATTCACGGTTATCTATCATTTTATTTCCTACTTCACTCAATAAAGCCGAGGGGTGCACGGCCTGGCAGCAGTTTGTTCCCAATTTCATGTCCTTCATGGTGGATGTTTCCATGAAATCAGGCTTGGCGTGACTTTTGGCGGGAGGGCTGTCCCTTGGGAAGGGCAAGAGGGAATCCAGCTGGGGTTTGGTGGCCCCAGGAGATCTCCATCCCTCTATGATTTGGTGGTCAAGGCTTGCACTCGCAAAGGTCTCTGGCCTTCGGGCAGAAATCCCCATTTTAGGTGCCCCAGAACAGTATCCAGAACTTTTTTTTTTTGGTCATGAAATACCATTTGGAGAACAGAGAGGCCAGCGTCGCTGCGGGGCTGCTCTCCATCGTAGGTAGAAAATCATCTAAATATGACACCAAACCTTTATTAACAATGCCGGGGAAACGGGATGCGAGACCTCATTTATGATTTCATTCATAATCCCTTCAAAATGAGTTGGTACCAGTATGTGATAAGTGGATTATGTGTTAGGCCCAAGTAAAGCCAGACACAATTAGTGCTTTAATAAACCGGTTGTATGCATTACTAACAACTAAGTCATGAGGGAATTGGTGTATTTACAAACCCTAATTAGTAGTTTGTTACTGTGATACCAAATTTAAACAAATCTGTAGCATCGCTGACCATCTGGGTTAGACATCTCTGTTTTGAATTTAATTAGGAAATAGTTGTGACAGAAAATTGGTCCTTATTAGTTAGCTAACGATCAGCATTCCCCTAATTGAAAATGAAGGACTGTCTGTTGGGCAGGTGAAATGTTTGGATACGAGCAGAGACAATCAAAAAAAAATCCACTCTCTCATTTAGGATTTTTTAAGCTGCAGTGGTCGATTAAGACACACACACTCACGCCCCCCCCCCCCCCGATATTTTAGCAACTAAAATGCAAGTGCCGGGCTTGGGAATGGGTGTTATATCCTCAGCAGGACTCGAGGTGTTCGAGTTTTCCCGGTAAGCTTTCCAGGTGCAAGAAAACACACCCTGGCATTAATAAACAAACCGGTCGCTGCTGTTCTGGGCTGACTGGGTACGGAGAAACTCTTCCTGCGCTGTGACAGACGATGAAGTTTCTGTAGGGGCCCTAAATCACTTAATGTTGAAAGGAATTCCCAGGCGGCTGTATCAGCCACTGTGTAAAATTGTTAGAGATCTCCACCAGCTAATAAATTTGATTTGGGGTTTGTTCTGCTGGCATTTGCACAAACCCTTGAGAACTATAGTTACTGTATCCCTTGTACAGTGTTTGAATTCGAAATTGGAACGCCCATTCCCCCTCTCCTCTGGGGAGGGGAAATAAAACTTTGTGACAGAACATGGACGTCGGTTGTTTTTCTTTTTAAGCTGGTGCGTTGTTATTTGAGGAGACATAGCATTTGACAAAACCATTTATTTTGCCTCAAATATTTTATCAGGCAATAAAACTAGTTTGCATCACCACCACATACAGGGATTTGTGCCTGTTAATAGGGAAGGGAGGCAAGGAGAAAAATCAGTTGTCATTTGACGGCTCTGTCCCTGCCCCAAGCCTTCGTGGGGGCTGTGTCACCCTCAGAGGAGTCCCTGGAGCAGCGCCAAAAAATAAGGGTGATGTTGTTTTCCAGACAATTTTCTTTTTTTTCTTTCTGCCCAGCACTCGCAGATTTATCATGAACAACCCCTCTTCATAGACGTTCCCTTTCCAAATCAGAGAGAACCAGCATTTTTAATCTAGAAAAAACCCCTCGAAGCAAAGCCAACCACGGCTTGGGCTTTGCCCAAGTTACAAGCTGGCAGGAGAAGCCAGCAAACCCCTGGCAGAATCCACATGTTTCCAGTATTGCTTCAGGTAATCTCAGCATTCCCGTTGTACCCATTCTCACCTCCTAAATTGTTTCAGTTTGTCACACAAGAGCCAGGTCTGCAGGGAAAGCCGCAAACGCTGCCCATCTCCTCCCCAAATTCATCCTCGCTCTGATTGCCAGTAAGCGTTTGCCTCCACCACCAGCCCTGTTGCAGAGCCACGAGCCTCTGCTGTCATTTCAGAGCTTTTTAACACTCACAAAACCTTTCTGAAAAGGTTTTGGGTGCCTGATGGGCGTTCTTTCAGGTAGGAGGGGGACACTTGCCCTACCCGTGCACACAACAGCACCAGGGTTGTTATTTACCCTCGAGTTTGCTGCCATAACACAGCGGGCGAGGCTGTTCCTAGGCAGGTTTTAGCATTTTATTTTTGTGCTTTAATAGCATTTGCCTGCATTTTCTGTAGAAAATGGTCCGAGATGCACAGATACGAGTAACCCAGGGTGCGTATGCCACCTGGGCAGCCGGCCATCCTTTGTGGTGGTGGGGTTTTTTTCTTATTTTAAGAATGTTCACCCACAGGAGAGGTTTGCAGTGTTTCTGTGAGCAACGTGCCTCCCCTCAGCCTGGCAAGGATGGTGGGGTCTTCCTTGTTCCCGATGGACGCCGGGACCCACGGCTGGCCTGGGAGATGGATGGATGAAGGCACAGGTTTCCCACAGCTCATCATTAGTCCTGGCTCGGGGAAGGCTTAGCAATTCCTACCCCAGTAAATTATGTGCCATCCCTCAAAAAAGTGGATTAAATAAATGGGGCTAGAGCATGCCTTTTTTTTTTTGCTCTCGGCTTCAGTGTATTGATCGGGACGTATTTTCAGGCCAAGGGTAATCAATTCTCGGGTAGATGGGGCAGAATAAAATAATTTCAGGCAAACTCTTCGAACGGCCTGTCATTAATTTGCCTTTTGCCGGCCTCGGCGAGACGCGCCCGGCATCCGGCACGAGCGATGGCCAGGGGATCTCCAGGGACTGCCGGCGGGGAGGGAGGGGGCTGCCAGGGCTAATGAATGCGCCGTGTTTGCTCATCTTTACAGAGTCACTTATTACCGCTAATTGGGAGGGACAGTTCAAACAAGCACAGAGGAGCAGTTGTCGTGGGAGCGTGACATGGGTTTCAAGAAGCGGGCGGGGAGGAACTGCGCCGCCAGACCTGCCTGCATCCTGCTTTTTTTTTCATTATTATTACTTTTTAATTTTCTTTTGTCAGAGACCCTCCTTCTGGAGCTGGCTCTCCCAAGAAATCCAGGCAGGACGAGGCATCTCAGGGTGCCCTGGCTGTGCAGGATGCTTAGGAAGCCTCGTGTTGTCACTTTTAACTTTCAAGCGTCCTCATCCAAGCTTGTATTCTTCCATTTATTGTTGCTTTCCCTAATTAAAACCTTCTGGAATGACTCCCCTGCAAGACAAGTACTTCTCACAGCTGCGTACAAGTGTGCAAATTCCATTTCTATAGCAGGATTGCACTCGGATTTAAGAGAGTTTTTTCAATATTGCTTGGAGAAAACAGCTAAGCATGAATATTTTAGAAATAAGAGCAATGTGGGCTTCGTTTCTCAGCCACACTTAGGGTTTGTAGCATTGAGCAGAAAAGCAGAGAGGGTGCAGGAGGGGTGGGGAGCTTCTGGGGGGCTGTTGGGCTATGAGGGCCATGGCACGATGGGCACCCTTTGTTCCTAGGGTGTGGAAGCAGAAGATGCTGCTCCAGAAGCACCCACTGCCCCTTGGTCCTTCCCAGGTCGTGACGCTCAGGCCAGATGTGTGCCCAGATGTTACAGAGCCGACAGGATTGCTGGCTGGGCTCAAGGCTGAGGTGGGAGAGGATGGAGCTCACCGTTGGCTGCTGCTTTATTGTGAGAAACAGGGTCTGGTTTGAGTCTGTGTTTCCAGCTTCAGTTTTATAAAACAAAGGTTGCTGATGCAGAAACGGAAGGCCCAGTTTCTCTTAGAACAGATAATTCCTCTCCTTTTCAAAACAGAAACCCCCGTACCTCCGTGTCTCCTGTTTGTCGTGCAGGAAGACCAAGATTACGTGCATCTGCAGCCTGGTTTTAAATGTGCTCTCAAGGTGTGTTGTATACACATTGTCGCTGAAGAGGATAAACCTAAGGAAACAATCTTAATATAAGAAGTTAGCATCAACTGTGAATGCGCCAGCAAAAAAATTTCCCCATTTGTGACTTGAATTCTAAGGACCAGTCAAGAGGTGCGTGAGCCAGAGCCGCCCCTAATCAGAACAGCTAACGAGAAATTTTTTTTCTTTTTTGCATGTGTGGTGAAGATAAATCGAGTTGGTTTTTTCAGCTCTGTTCTGTTTTAGATTTCCTGTGTCATAACAGAATGAATTTGTTGTTCATTGATACCTTAATATATAGGTTGTTGGGGGATTTTTTTTTTTTCAGCCCAAGGAGGAAAACAATGTCCCCTTCACTTTTGCATGAATGAATTCATTTATTCTCCGCAGCCTCCGGAAGTCATTTATTTCTCCCGGCGACAGCTGCAGTGTCTGTTTGTGTAGGAGTGTTGCAGGCACTTGGCAAAACCCCGGCCCTTCCTCGCTCCCCGTGCCCAGCACCGGCCGCTCCTCAACAGCCCCTTTTTTTGAAGGGTTTTGAAAAAAAAAACAAAACCACCTCACTTCACCCACCAGAAAGGGCTTGGCCCTGCCGGGAGTGTGAGGGGGCGGCGGCGAGCCATGGTGCGGCCTGGATCTCTTCTGCCGCTCCCGACCCTTCGTTTCGGTTCCAAGAATCACTGATGAGTTCTAATCAACTGCAAGCTAATTAATACATATGCTTTTGCGGACATTGTAACTTAGGGGTAGCTAGGGTCTGTGTGATGGGTGCCCAGGGTATTTTCCTGTTACTAAAGGGAGGATACTTCAGTATTGGTCCATGGCCAAGTTTGGCGAAGCCAGAAACTCTTCTATGCACTTAGATGGTCAAAGTAAAGTAACAAAGCCCCTCGCTTGCCCTCCGAGCCCTTCCAAACCCCAAAGCAATCGACTAAGAGAAATTCCGTGGTTTTGCAGGCTCCTGTGGGGCTGCGCCCTGTGGGGTTATCCTCCACAAACTCACCAGGCTCGATGCAGAAACAAGAGCAGGAGGAACTCGTGTTAGAATCAATCCCCCCTTAGCATTTCTTTTGCAGCGTTGGTGTATCGAGGTAAGAAATGCTGAGACTTAATCACTCACAGTCCATCCGAAACCTCCTTCCCCCAGGAGAAAACCCACATCGCTGAAGTTTGGAGTTGCGTTGCCAAATTTGGAGCAAATTCATCTCCTGTTTTTCTTTTTTTTGCCTCTCCCTGTGCCCTGGTCAGGGTACACCAGCCCATCAGGGCAAGGATGCTCTTCATCTTCTCCTCCTTCTTCTTCTTCTTCTTCTTCTTCTTC
>NW_009706677.1:0-453 GCF_000703405.1 Apaloderma vittatum | reverse complement strand
AGCCCTGTAGTTCCAGAGCAGAGAAGAGTTTCGTAAGGTTAAATTTATCAAGTTGAAGGGCCTTTAAGATGTCTGCGAATTAAGTGACAACCCTGATACAAATGCTTCCAGCCGTTTTGGTGGCTTCAAGAAACAGTGTAAGTTTTGTGGGGAAGTTGTCTTCACAGGATCAGGCTGACTTCTGTAATGGAGGGATTGACTTTGACAGTAGCAGAACCTATGAATTACGTGGGTTTTTATTAATATACCCAGCAGAACTCTCAATGATCAGTTGTAAAAAATAGCCTGAATAAAATGTTTTGAGAATCTAAATTTGCAGCTCAGCCAAAGGTA
The DNA here is from genome assembly GCF_000703405.1 of Apaloderma vittatum. Lineage (NCBI taxonomy): Eukaryota > Metazoa > Chordata > Aves > Trogoniformes > Trogonidae > Apaloderma > Apaloderma vittatum. The sequence continues at coordinate 120 of NW_009706677.1, read as the reverse complement.
TATTAGATTTCAAAATGCATTTCAGTTTAGTAACAGGAATTGCTGACAGTTATTTAGAGTTGTGGACTGAACTTAGAAACATAGAGGATAGTGGATGTGGTATATCTGGATTTCAGTAAA
>NW_009706676.1:0-2408 GCF_000703405.1 Apaloderma vittatum | reverse complement strand
ATGCGGCTCCTCGGGCGAGCGCCGAGCGATCGATGCGGCTCATCTCACCCTCTCGGAATAACCGGAGACCTACAGTTCAGAAGTTTTAAGCAATAGTACATTTTTTAGTACTTCCAGAGGTTTTCTGCCGTTGGATACATATTTCTGAGGTCTTATTCAGGACAGTCAAATCCATAAATTGAGATGTTACTGTACAGATGGCCTAGAAGCCAGGGCTGGTTTACCAGTTCCCCAACTCCTTGCCCGTGTATTTTTGTCTGGGATTAACAGCTCAGTTTTAGAACGGGGGAGCTGCTGTTAGTGACAGTTATCAGCAATTGCTCCTTTCTGTGGTAACAACAAAATATCTTATAGATGCTTTTTGAAGAGACAGAAGGAACTCTGCATTGGACTGTCTCTGCGCAGGCAGAGCCACGGTTGTTGACAACCCCCTGAGACTGGTCAGCAAGTAACAACACAGAGTAAACCCTGGTTCTCCAGTTATGGATTAATTTAAGCCAGACGTGATATTAAAATATTTGTACAGATATGTGGTGCTATCCAATTCCAGCAGTATTTGAGCAAAAACCAAATTTCCTGAGAGTATAGCAGCACATTTACACAACAAATTGCTTAGAGTTAAATTTAATGTCAAATAACATTTGACAATGCTTTGTCCTCAATTACTTCAGTAGCGTAACACCGTCTTGTCAAACTCTTGAGATAAATAAAACTTGGTTAAATCTTGTACCTGGGCTCCCATAGGAAGAAACCAGGTTGTTTATTAACGACTGGAGCTAACTGCAAGAACCATTGCTGGTCAGACTGGTGGCATGAGCTGCCTGATGTGCTGCTGGAATGTCAAAGTCTTTCCTTAAAACTTTTCAGTATTTAGGTTATAGTTAAGATAACATTGTCCGCAGGAAGCTAAAATCTTGATTTTAAAAATATGTTGACCAAAACCACTGACATGTCTGTGAGAAGGCAAGTAAGAAAATATACGTCGCTTGGCCCATGCTGACTGCTGTCTGAGAATTTTTTGTGTCAAGTCCTCTCTTCTGGAGAAGACAATCTGGAAGATGAACTGCTTTTGTACCAGCAACACTGTTTCTCTGAAAATCTGGCTTTGAAAAATTTCAGTTTGCACAAGCTCAGTAGAAATTCTTTGTTTGTCAGTTCAATCCTTCGAAGAAACTGTTCTTGCTGGGGGTTTGTCTTTGCCATTTCTGATGCCTGTGCTGAGCCAGTGCCAACCTGAATGTACGGCCTCTCCACAACAGGAGGAAAGTGCTGTAGCGACGCTTCCTTCGCTGCTCTGGCTCTTGAGTACAGCGGGGCTGGCCAAGGACGGGTACCGAGAGCAGGGGAGCAGACTGTCACTTGAAAATTGTCACCGTCTGAGCCCAGATACAAGGAAGAAAAGATAGTTCCTGTCATAAATCCAGATGGAATGAGAAAAAGGAGGCAAAGACAAGACATCTGGTGATACGCAGGTTGGAGTGAACGAGTCAATTTGTTAATGGGTAGGGATTTTAGCAGCCTGGAAGCTCCAAAAGACATTAGGGTGTGGAACAAACACGTAATGGACTAAAAATAACAGTCCTAGCCCCTCCCTTTACTTAGCTAAGATAATTTCTGTTTCCATAATTATATACCTTATTTATTCTGAGCAGATTAGATTTTTAAGTGGTTAAATTTGGAACTTTTGATTCTGTCATTGTCAGATCCTGAGCATGTAATTTACTTTCTCTACATCAACATCCTAAAGAATCGAGACTATAACTGACCTTTGTTATGTGGACCTTAAACAGGCAAAATTGTGCTTGATAATATCTGTAGAAACTTTTGTCATCTTGTAGTGACAAAACCATAAATGATTTTAGCAATTGTTCCTTCATGTTAATATTGATGTGTTTTGCTGGTTTGCAAACAACTATTATTCAAAGTATGTAGAATCAGCCATTCTTTAAGAAGGTTTAGCAAGTAGACTCTTTGTATTTTACTTGGACAGGGTAACTGTAGCACTCTTTGTATCCTCAAAGAAAAAAACAACTATTTATTCTATTTACCAAGAATACATCATAGAGCCTATTTGTTGGAGACAGGATCTGAAACCTGGAATTATTTTGTATAAAAGCTCATGGCAAAGGTCCTCTCCAAATCAGGTGGCAAAAGCCTATTGTACTGGAGCTGATGATTATTCACTTTGTCAGAATAAACTAGTTTGGGCAGGGAACATGTAAATTACCGAGGTTCGCCCGTGAGGAACAAGCCGACCTCGAATTCCCGGTTGTGAGGGGCTCCGCACAGGCGCTTGGGGGCCACTCCACCCTTGCTCCGAAATAAAAGCAAAAAGGCGTCAGGGAAGGCTTCACACACCCCGTAACACGCAGGGCTGGCGGCTTTGTGGAGTAACTGCCCCTTCTCCT
>NW_009706675.1:0-466 GCF_000703405.1 Apaloderma vittatum | reverse complement strand
TGGATAGGCTGGATCACTGGACCAAGGCCAGTAACATGAGTTTCAATAAGGCCAAATGTCAGGTCCTGCACTTCAACCACAAAAACCCCCAGCAGCGCTACAGGCTTTGGGACGGCTGGAGAGCTGCCAGGCAGAGAGGGACCTGGGGGTGTTGATGGACAGCCGGCTGAGCATGAGCCAGCAGTGTGCCCAGGTGGCCAACAAGGCCAACAGCATCCTGGCCTGCATCAAAAATAGTGTGGCCAGCAGGAGCAGGGAGGTGCTCATGCCCCAGCACTCAGCTTTGGTGAGGCCACATCTCAAATGCTGTGTCTGGTTTGGAGACCCTCACTACACATTGAGGTGCTGGAGAGGGCACAGAGGCAGGCTACCAAGCTAGTAAAAGGTTTGGAGCATGTGTCGTACAAGGAATGACTGAGGAATCTGGGGCTCTTCAGCCTGGAAAAGAGGAGACTGAGGGGAGACC
>NW_009706674.1:20585-20787 GCF_000703405.1 Apaloderma vittatum | reverse complement strand
TTTTTTTGTTGGTTTGTTTTCGTTGTGTGGTGTGTTTTTTTTAATTTGTTTTGTGGTTGGCTGTGGTACCCAGCCCGTTGCAGGAGCGTGGCCGTGCTTATATGGAGCCTGTTCAGAGCTACGATCCAGGTCTGGCAGAGACTGAGCTCAGCACAGTCTCGTCGGAGCAACAGCCGTCACCGCTGGCGGAGGGGCTGTGGCT
>NW_009706674.1:0-20427 GCF_000703405.1 Apaloderma vittatum | reverse complement strand
CCAGGGATGGGGGCAATGGGTTAACAGAAATCGGTTAGACTTGAATTTTTTTTTTTTTTTTTTAATGTGAACCTGACAACATCGCGTAGATTTTTTTTTCGTTTTGTACCACTGTTGTATTGTCTTCAAGGTCTGATGAAGTATTACCACGCTAAGCTGGGCCTTCTCCCGCCGGGGAAGCGCCGAAGGTTTAACCACTGTTGGGTTTGCAGAGGAAATGTCTTTCCATGACAGTGTTTTTGCTAACACCCCTGAGCGGTGCAGCTGAAGACCAAGACTGGAGTACCATAGCTGCGTAGTGCACTAACATTTTCACCTCCGGCTGTGTTTCCCGACAGCGCCACGGGCAAGCAGAGCAGGGGCCGCCTGCCGTTAACCCAGCAGCTGAGCAAGAGCTGGGCTGAAACCCATTTCAAACACTTAAATCGTTTAAGGGCTTAGAGTAAGACTTAACTAAAGCAAGCAGGAGCCCTTTCTTTCAAGTTTAAGACAGGCAGGATTAAGAAAACGTTGAAGTATTAGTTTGGTTTGGGTTTGTTTGTTTTTTTTAACCTGTGCTGTGGTAACAGCTTGGAGGGGCCAGGGCCAGAGGAGGGAGGAGAGCTTCCAGGCTGGACCCGTCACCTCGAGAACCAGCTCCTCCCCGGGCTTGTGCTGGTCCCCAGGATGCAGGAGGAGGGAAGAGGAGGGAGGGCAGGGACAGGTTCTCACAGTTCCTTTGCTTACCCATGTACGCTATGCACAGCTCCCCCCCAACACACTTTTGTACTAGTCTGTGTTTAGGAAAAAAAAAAAAAAAAAGTAATAAACTTGAAGTTTATACAATCAGACTAAGTTTTAATGAACGGTGCATGGTTTCATCATTGAAAGGTAGGGGCCACCTTGAATGCAAGAGCTGTTTATTAATATTTTATTGATGACAAACAGGTTTAAAACAAACTGAGACAAAATCAAAAAAGAGTTAACACCGTGCTAGCACTGATGTCTGGATTTATAAAACTCAGAGTAACTGCTACAAAGGAAAAAACCAGCACAAAGCAGAGGCAAGCATTCCCATCAGTGAAATAAAGGGGGTGAGGGGAGAGGAGGGGCTTACGTTACTCAATGGATTGCATTGCACAGAGGGTTACAGCTTAAACCTATCGGAAAAGTCTATGCAACTACGCAGCCTACGGAAGGAAAAAAAATTAAAAAGCCCTTCGGCAATGTTAATAAATAAAACAGTCCATCTTACAAGGAAGGAAGGTGGCCTGTGTGTCTCCATTCTTTCACATTTTAGAAGTCTAAACTCTGGAGGCTTTTTATGAGAAAAGAATGGGTTTCATTTCTGGAAAAGTTTCTTTCGCAGTTCTCGAACCACGTTCGCTGCAGGACCGAACAAAAAAAAATTCTGAACACCTGTTCCATGTTGATGTGCACGCTACTCACGGATTGTGGGTATGCTACACCAGGTCTGCACTGGGGGAGAGACACTCTTGAAAAACTACAGCAAATACAGGTTATGAAAGCGGTTCAACAATCTACAGAAAGGACAGTAATGAAAGGGCTTCCCCCCCAGTTACAAAAAGTGGGTTTTACATCATTTAAGTACATTCATATGAGAGGTATTTTGAGTTCCCCCAAAAAAAAGACTAGAAACACTTGGAGCCCTTTGAGTATAAAGCTAACTTAAGTCCAACTTTAAAAACACCTCGGTTAGTGAATCACGCTCTACTGTTCTTTGCCAATTAGGAGGTAGAGGTTATTCTAATTTAGGGACCTGATAAAAATGGGTCTGTAGGAATCGTCAGTTCTCTGCGCTGTTTCTAAAAAGGTTTAGACAGAAATAAAATGCTCCCAGTGTTCCCATATGACTTATTTAAGACATGGGTACAACTTAGAAATTGGATGGCTTCTCTTATGTGCTGTTCTCAGTTTCGACTTCCCGCTAGTTCTCGAGCCAGCGTCGATGGCACGGCCGCGTGCGTCCACTACCTGAAAAATAGGCTCCGGGTTTGGTTTTTCAACACCTGAATCTTTCAGCTATCTGCGTTAATCACCGAAGAAGCCACACAAAAGCCTAACCCATTATCTCTAATTATACCCAGCTATCAGAGGCCACCTTCCAACAACCGCCTGCTTTGTCCGTTTTCCCAACCTGCTTCGGTAACATCGTAGAGTCTTTACTTCGAAACCAATATAATAATCCCCAGTTTCCACTACTCCTTCCCCGGATCTGAGGGAGCAAGTGAAGCAGGCCTGTTAGCATCTTTTCCTCCAGGGCCGAAGGGCACAGGAACCCATCCCCTTTCAAGCGCGAAGTTCATCTTACAGAAAGGCTTGTTTTTCACAGAGTAGAGTCCAGACAGTCGCCAATTAAAGCATACAGAAAACACTTTGAAACCCTCCTCCTGCTCGAGCGCGCAGGCTCCTTTCCCTCTAACTGCTATCCAATGTAGGAAGAAGAGGCTGATTGCTGCAACTTCAAATCACACTGAAAGTTCTCAAGGTTGGTGCTCTAATTTAGTTTTTGTTTTAAACTTTTTTTGTAAGCTTCTCAGAACAAGGATCTCCCAGGTCCACCACTAAGAATTCAGAGACAAACTTCTAAAAATTCAGTGCTCCTTTGAAAGAATCTCTTTAAAACCACCTTGTCACAAAAGACCCATTCAGGATGTGGGCGACACGATGACACTAGGATTTCAGAGCCAGTGTTGGACAACAAAACCTGCATCTCAGAGTTGAGCATCAGCTACGTTCCGCTGGATTTCTGCTTGGCTCGCTGTCACTTAGTCAGGAACTCTCTCTCTCTTTCTCTCTCTCAGATACTCTGCTTCTAAAATGTAAACAGTTACTGCTAAAATATAGTACCCCTTTAGAACGAGACCAACTCTGAGATGAGGGTTTTCCTCTCCCCGTCTGCTCTGAAAAGTAATGCCCTGCTCGCAAAGAGAAGTATGGAATGAAGTGAAACCTGCTTAAGGCCCTTCTCTCGAGCTTGCTGGACTGGGGGAGCAGGGACTCGGCTGACCACTCATGTCAGGGTGAGTTGCCTTCCCGGTGAGGCGCCAGCCAGTCCTTCAGTGCTCTCTCTCCTCTCCGGTCAGTCTCCTTGTCTCAGTGAGCTAGCAGTGGGCTCTCTCGCACGCGCTCCTTTCTCTCTCTCTCCTCTCCGTTGGTTGGTTTCTTTCTCCTGTTGCTCTCACACAGTGGTGCTTCAGTTTTAGCAGTGGAAAACAGGTATCCATTTTATTTTATTTTTTTTATTACCCAGAATAAAATGCTGATGAACTAAGCTCCACACAAGCTTAGCTCTTCTTCCTCAACCTGAAAGCGAAACGACAGCGGCATTAGGGACGTCGCTCTTAAACAGCTGTGTTCACCAATTAAAACTGGGGAGGAAGGAGCAGGGGAGTGACCCAAGTGCCTTACACTCTAATACTGTGACAGTCCCGTCACTCCACCATGTTGATATGCACGTTCACCCTGGTAAGTAGAGTCCTGTGACAGCGCCACGTCAATCTGAGATTTAAACTCATCACCAAGGTAACTGTCCTGGAAACGAAAGGGGGTGTTAAGCCTCTAACTCAGCATCAAGCGCTCCCTCCCAAAGCAGAATGCCCGGCAGCCAAGGTTATCACAAAGTCCAGGAGGTTTTGTTTTGCTGAGCCCTTTCTGTTTGGTTGTGCTTTACTTTTCTTACATCTACTCCGTTTGCTGCTGGATTTCCACAAATACAAAGGGGTTTGGGGTAGCGGGCTGCCAAACAGGCAGTCCCAAAGTTAAGGCTCAAGCTGAGCCTTTTTTCACTTTCATGCTTGAGGGTACTTAGCAAGCCCGCCCCGTGGAACGGTGTGAGACAGTGGCTGAGCCTTTGAAAACAATCGGTTTCCATTTTCCTCAGTACTAGGAAACAAGGCTGCGTCTGCACACACATCACCCACAGAAAACCCAGGAAAAAGAGCAAACACGTGAGTTAATGCTCACCTGTGATAATTCGGGTTGGGAGAGCCCAGGCTGACTCATCTGTGAGGGCTGACTCATGGAGATATACCCCTGAGTCAGGGGACCCTGCGAGAACGGCTGGGACACCACATCTTGGCTCGCTTGACTATTGGGAAGGTTTGACTGACTAGTTCCAGGAATCCCAAAACGATTTTTCTGGCGCCCGCCACGACCGGTCTTTCCTTTCGGCGCCCCACGTCCTGGAAAAAGATTTACCCCAACCAACAGTGAGAAGGCTTACACACACACACCTGGGAGAATGAACTGTTTCTATAAAGACGTGATTACTCCCAAGAGGCAACGTTTTATACATACTCAAACCCCACCCTCTGACTTATCCCCGTACCTGCAGCTGGTCCGTTGGCCTGGCCAAAGTATCCCGGGGGTGGCATCGGTGGCATCACGAGGTTGAACGGGATGGGAATGTTCATAGCGGTGACGTGGCTGGGGCCAGCACTGATCATCCCGATCTGGTCGTGGGTTTGGAAGTACATGTTGGACGGGCGCCCTGGGGAGGGGAGGAAAAATCACAGTGATTTTGGGCATCCACAATATTTAAAAGTCCATTTATATTCCTGCTTTTAACAGTAATGGGAGGACTTGTGAGCAGGGTACATCAGAGGCAGGAACTGAAAGGATGAGCCCAGCACTGCCCTGTTTTTTGCGCACTTGAAAGCTTCAGTGACTAATTTCACGTGTTGATCTCTACACAGTTACTCTTTTACAGCACCATCTAAGATTCCCCAGAATACTTACACACACACACTTACAAACATTTTCATATTTTTCTGTAGTGGCTGTTCAAACACTTAAATGGACTAGTTGGGGAAGAAAAAAAAAAAAAAACTATGAAGGTGCTACTTTTGAGAGGTTTTTTTACCTTGACTGCTCCGATCATAGACAGATCCTGGAATAATGGCCTCACGTGCATCATACATGGCAGTGGTCATGAAACGGGCACCCTGGAAGGATTACAGATGTTAGACAAAGCCTTTACACAGAAAACTTCACTGTAAGTTATTTTGGGTAAAATCCCAGTAAAGCTCCGCAGCTCACGCAGATTTAAAAACGCCACGGAGACCAACTAGTTCTAATATGTGGAAAGTTACGGGTGACTGTTTATTCCACCCATTTCTAACTTATCAACCCACCCCCAACTGCTTCGTGCCACCAACATCTGAGTGACAGGAGAGGTCAACTCACCGGGTTGATGGTATTGACAAGCTTCCGGGGCTTGCTGAACTGCATGAGGCTTTCCCGGAGGTTATTCAGTGGTCCCTCCACCAGAACCTTTTGCTCCTTGTAGTAATTCAGCAGATGATTCCAAAGTGGTTGTTTAGACAGCGCTTTTGGGTTCCCAACAATAATGACTCCATACCTGCGTGAGAGCAAAGAAACTCAAATTAACTGGGACTAAAAATAAAGCCACGTTGCATACTACGCCAGAACAGCCTCAAAAAGTCAACCTCTCGTGCGGTAAATGCAGGCACGTAACAGAAGCCCATGAGGGCAGGTGTAGGAGACTCCGTGCAACTGTTTTGTTCACCGCAGGTGATTTCTGTAGTACGGCCAAACACCTGAAAGCAGATTGCTGCAGTCCATTTCTCAGTAATCACAAGCTTCCTTTTGCAGGCTTGCCAAACACGTCAGCGGCCTCATCCAGCCACCGCGCTGTACCCGTGTGAAAGCTTGCAGAAACCAAGGAAGCCGACCAACAGCGCTGATTCCAAATTATCCTTCTCAGTAATCAAATGCATTAAGAGAAGCAAAATGATAAAACATGGTTGCTGGAAGGGATAAAGCAGCAGATGAAGGGAAGAGTTCTGTCCTGTAGACAAAGGGGAACGATGTGGCGGCTTCCACAAACTACTGATGCCAACCGTAACTGATTAGGCTGAATTTGCTCTTGTGAATCATTTCCATGTTGCCTACAATTTACAGCTCCCTCAGCCCAGGCTGTATCAAACCTTTCGCAGACCAAATCAGGTCTCTAGAATAGATTTGTCCCATTTTACTTTACCTTGCTCTTGTAAGAGCTACATTAAGACGCCTTGGGTCATTCAGGAACCCTATTCCCTGGTGTTCGTTGGCCCTCACACAAGAAAGGATAATAAAGTCCTTCTCTCGGCCCTGGAAGGCATCCACGCTTGCGATTTCCACTTCCTGAAACAGAGGAAAACATGTAAATCACGGAAGCACAGCACAAAACACGCTACCACCAGGCATTACAAAACACATTGGCTGTGTGCTAGCAGTTCCCCTCATCTGGCAAAAACGTTATTTTTGTAAAGACGAATGATTCGGTAATTCCACCGGTCGCTAAATTGTTTCCCTAAAGGAGAACAGTCAGTCTCAGTTGAGGACAAATTACTTTTATGCTCACTGCTTGAGAGTTGTCATATTTCCCCCAAAACTGGCATTTGCACTATGGAAAGCATCCCTTTTCTGGGTATTTTGCCAGAAGCCCTTCTGACTATTCCAAAACCTTGTAGTAAGACAAGTCCAAATTAGCATTGCTGCTCCCGGCTACCGAGAAACCTGAATCAGAGGGACAGATCATTTCTGGCAGAAATAAAAGTATTTCCACCAAGTTTTCCTTCAGCAAAAACACTGACCAAGGTCTCAGTATTGCAAAACAGACCATATTAAACATAAGTCTTGTTTGTAGCAACAAATTTTAATGTTTGGTAGAGCTTTTTTCCACTGATGGGAGGATGTATTCCCAAGCAAATAAATCATATGATCCTCAGAATTTATGGAGCTTGGTTTCTTTCGTGTCTCTTGGCAGGATACTTTTATCCAAGACATGAGGTGACTGAAGCTTTTCCACAGCTGAAGCACTCACAACCTCTCCCTTCCGTGCCTCACCAAGTCCTCAGAGGACGGACGCACTGAAGCCTTCTTTTCAACCTAGACCTGAACAGGGCTCCCTCCTTTCTCTGGCCAACGGCTCCCCTGAGACTTACTGGCATTTGATACCTCCTAAACTCATCAACCTGGTCTATTTAAACCACAGCAACTAAAAACCTCAAAATTACTGAAGAATAAACACAGACTGACGCCTAAGGAGCCAAATTAAAAACAAAAAAATATTGTGAAGTTTCACAATATCTGACTTTTTAAGCTTCTCTGCATCCAAGTGTTCTCATTTGTGCAATGACTCCGTACCTGATAGAGCTTCGTATGCAAGGAACCGCTGAACTGCATGTACTGCACCAGATAGGATCGCTGACCTTCGTAAGGAGTAATAATGCCAATCTGATCTGGTTTGGCACCAGCTTTCAAGAGCTTGGTAGTTATCTTCTCCACATTGGCAGCTTCCGTCCTAGACAGAGAGAGTTTTATTTTTTTACTGAAGGAGAACAAAGGCATTAGGTCTAATTTTTTTTTTTGTAAAGTTAACAGGTTTAAGGAACTCGAGTGTGCTGAGCCAGTCTTAGATCAGAAAGGCTACTTCAAAAAAAGATCAGTTTTACACTGCTCAAGCACTCAGCTGTGCAGCAACATTCACCACTATCACCTCGGCTTGGACCATGCACAGGTATATATTCTCAGCCAGAGGAAGGCAAAACCCAACATCTCAAAAAAAAAAAAAAGTCTCAGAATGAAATTTCTCCTTACATATGCTTCCACCTTCCTAGGATTACACAGACAGACTCCTGAAATAGCAAAATTCATGGCAAGCACCATTCCAAAATGTATCTTTTTAAGTAGTGGTATGTGCATGTGTACTTTTTTGAGTAAGATCACTAAAAATGTTCCAGCCTGCTGTGCAAACTGATCCTTCAATTGCTTTATCTTAAAGTTTTAAATATAGAATGTTTTTAACGCCAATCTCTCTACCAGCCAACTATTGTGCCATTTGTTTGTGCACAATCTGGCTCACGGCGTTCAGTCTTGCACATGCTGCTCAGGAAACAAATCAAGATTAAAAACATTAGATATTTTTCCTAAGTTGGTCTGGTTTCCCTTCCAGCTACATGAACAAATGCAGGAGCAGTGAAGTGTTTTAAGCTCACCCTTTGATAAAGAAGTTGAAACGTGCAGAAGAAAAGAGGGATAGAAAAATAAAAATTAAATTCCCATCCCTTTTGCACCCCTGTCAAAGATCTAAGACTTAGGACTTTGAAAACACAGGCCTTTCTTTAGCTGTTCCGTCTCTATTCTCACAGCAAGGCACCACAAGTCACGGTGAATACAAGAAAGTCTGAATTTCGGTACAGATATTCTGGAGAATAAAGGAAGGCTTAGATATTTGGTCTATTTGGTAGGAATAGTGTACTCCAGTTTCCCCTGACTTTGTCAAATCGATCTGTTCATTCTGCGACATCCCTTGCGGTCAGTCACAATTAAAAATCTTCCTTACATGTGAGGTACTTAAAAATACTTCATCCCAGTGTAACTTTATATCTTGGTGTCCAATGTCCTTTACCTGTTTAAGTAAGAGGTGCCCGAGCTGGCAATTTCTTCCTGTCCTTGTGTAACATAGAAAAACATGGGCTTATCTGGCTGTGGCCACTGGAAATCAAAACCTTTTTTCACACGGTCGGCTGGAGAGCACAGAAACAGCAAGTAAGAGGAGTTAGCACTGCTTTAGTGGCAAGAACACTCACTTTCATGTCAAAGCACCTTAAAGACTCCACACTAATAGCAGCAGCAATTCTTTTTTTTAAACTAATATATTAAAAAAAAATCCTCATCTAGATTAAAGAATGCTTCCTTTGATCCTTAGGGAACAGAAAAGGAAGTAATTTGCAGGAGCACCCTCCTTGCTTACCTGCAGTAACACCATTCTGGAGTGACCCCTCGTAGAAGATATTGGATGGAAAAGCACTCAGGGCGGGGTGCATGCGGTACTGCACTTGCAGGCGAATCGGACGAATCCCCAGCACCACGAGCCTCTCGAAGAGAGACTGCGACAGGCCAGCCTTGGCAGCTTTCTTACACATCACGACAGGACCAAGCTGGCAGTGGTCGCCCACAAGAATAAGCTGCAGAAAAAGGAAGCTGGTAGGTATCTAAGTTTTTATTTTTCTCAGACTTTGAATGTCACTGCTTGTTGCTACTTTCTCTACTTATAAACTTCCTTTAATGACATTTTCTTTAACGAAATCCCACAGCTCCTACCTGTTTTGCTCCCAGGACAACTGGCACCATGCACTCCGGTTCAGTAGCCTGCGTGCTTTCATCAATGAGAATGGAGCGGAACTGCATCTTCGCAAGTCTCGGATCGCCGGCTCCCACACACGTGCAGCAGATCACATCCGCGTTCTGCAACAGAAACGCGACCAAAATTCATCAGGTAGGACAGAAAGAGACACTATGATTTCTACATGGAAGAGTACTCAACACTGTTCCAGGAATTCCCCCCAGAAGTTAAATTGTACTCTGAGCTCCACCAGCAAACTGCAACCACGCCTCAAGAGGGAGAAGGGCATTATTTAAGGTGCTAGAACCAACGGCACCTTACCATAAGTAACTCGCGCTCTGCCGTTCGTTTCAGCGCACGGTAACGTTTCTCATCGGCAGATGACAGTTCTCCAGTTTCATCTTTCAGCTGCTGCAGTTTCTGAAGCTCTGGCATGCTGCAAGAAAAAAGGAATTTAGCTTTATCCCCTAATTAAAAACTTGGTAGGATTGCAGAGGAACTCATAAACTAAATATGATACACGTATAGAATGTTAAAACGTTATCACATCAAGTAGATACGTTATCATCATTACACAGTTTATCAGTTGTGCCCACCATGACACCTCAGGTGGTTTTTTCCCTCCCCTCCACCACTTCTTACCTATCCATGTTCCTGATCTGGTTGTGCAAGGCCAAGAAGGATACAGGAGAGTCAATGGCCTCACGACTTTTAGCACACAGGCGAACGACCTTCAGGCCAGTTTGATGGATCTTCTCAGTCAGCTGATCCACAGCTATATTACTCGGAGCACAGACTAACACAGGCCTTGAAAAAAGTGAAACAGAAAGGCGGTCTCAGTGAGCTGTAGAGCTTTCTCCACTAGACTTGTAATTAGGTACCCTCATACATAACGATGTAGAGAGAACAGTTGTTACCCGTTGCCCTGTCTCGCCAGATGATACACGATGGTGGCTGATGTCACTGTTTTTCCGGTACCAGGGGGACCCTGAATAAGGCTCAGAGGACGCTGCAGGACAGTCTTCACAGCATAAACCTAGAAACAAAAATTATTGCTTTTTAGCATTCAGTGCATAGGAAGTGACAGAGTTGTTCAAGTGCTACTCATAAATCCTGTACCCTGTTCTTTGCACGTCATAAAACCGAGATGAAGTTACCTGAGAATGGTTGAGATCAGGAAGTCCTTGTGCTGTAAAGCGCTTTGGCAACTGGCATTTAATAATTACATCTTCTACCTCATGACCTAAGAGTTTGTGATAGATGTACCCAGACACCGAGGTCTCATCCACAGCGAATGTTTTTAAAGCACTCTGCATTCTGAAAGGAGGGAAGGGCAGAAGAAGAAGTAATCAGCGTGACCTCAAACGCAACTGTCCGCAAGTGTCCTACACAAAGACATCAGGCACACACTAAAATAAACATTGGGGGGAAAAAAAAAACCCAAACCAAACAACATAGAACACTACTAACAAAACTAAGAGACAAAAATCAGACTCAGAATATTGTTCTTCAACTCAACATTACACAGTATTGTACAAAAATCTGCAGAGAAACACCACCAGCCTTAGACAGAATTTGCAACAGTAACTTTAGGTTCAAGATTCGAGGAAAATTTGTATTACTGAATTTGTATTGCTAAACATGAGGTAAATTGTGCTGCTTGAAGTATTTCCAACAAACGTTAAGCGTGACCTCAAAGTGAGAAAAATCAACAGTCTGATGGCACTCAGATTAATTCATTTTCTAGTAAAAGTTAGGCCCGTTGCTTTATGAACTTGATACTTAGACTTGATACTTTGGGCATACTCAGAGTTCTGACTGCCAGTGTGAGGAGACAACACAGCTCACGTTGTAAAAAAATTCCCACTGAAGCTAGAGGTGAACGTCTACACCACCTGCACCCACTACCTGCCAAGTTTTGAAGCGCTTTCTCAATACCTGTCAAATGAAGTCGACTTCCACACAAAATCCACTTGGAAGTTATGAGTGACTTCCACTGGCGCTCCAACGCTGCTCCTCAGCTCAATGGCTATCTCATCACCATAATCTGTAGAACCTCGTTAAGTAGTAATCTATAGCAAAAATTTGAATTTTATTTTTCCCAATTTTGATAATTTTTTTTTCTTTTAGCAGATTCCCACGACAAATTAAAATCATCTCAGAATTACTTTGGTACACATTTACCCATGTCTCAAAGACCTTTGATTAAGCCTTCCTGAAGGCTCCCTAAGTAAAGGATACTATCTGGAACTTTGATAACATGACCAATTCCTTTCCACAAAGGGGCCAGGTCTCCTTTGTACCTCAAGCAGATCTCATCTCCTTGCATAAGACGCATATCTAGAAAGGCAGGAAAAAATGCTCTTTGAACGCTCACCAACAAGCAACCGTTCCCCAACACATAAAACTTAAGGATCCCAGTTCTTTAAAAATTATATTCACCAGGCACTAAAAAAAAAAACAACCCAGCTCAAAACAAAACAATCAAAACAAACCAGATGAGTCATACAGTCAAGCTGACATTACCTGAATCAGTCTTTGGCAAAGTGAAATAAGCAATTCTTTTCTTGTTCAAGCCCAGGTCCCATCTGACTGTGATGTTATCTTGGGTCTAATGGTAAAGAAAAGGCATCTATTATGTTCTTAAAGAGCTGTCTGCCAGCTACCACAGTCCTTGCTCTCCTACACTTCAAGCTAGTGGAGAAACACACAAGTTGCTCTTCCAGCATCTCAGTATAGACAAGTATCTGTATTTATTCTTAGGGACTGATTTCAAGCCATCTGCAGAAGGTAATTCTGTTCTACAAGAGTTACTTAGTTAATGAGAAACAAAGTCCTAATCACCACCTGCGTTCTTCTCTCCCCCACCTTTAAAACATTCACTGTGTGACTGGAAACTGGACTGACAAAGGTCACTGCAGGTTAGGAGGATAAAGATACAAGAAGTGGCCAAGTCACAGTACTACTGTAGAATACAGCTCTTGGAAAAACTCCTCAGTTGAAGGATTTTCCTTTCCTCTCCCTGCTATCAAACATCATCATTACTACTGTAATTACTGCTACATAATACTTCTGCAAAAGACGTTTTAATTCACTCCTATGCCTTTAACAGTGACCACGTGTGAGAACTCGTATCAAACATTTCAAGCGGATTACCTGAGACTCCTTCAGTTTCTTGTCATAGTCTGCCTCAAGCTTGACCAGAGGACCAAATATATTTTGGTACTGATAAGCATCTTCATATCTAAGCAGGACATGCTGTGGTTCTTCATCAACACCAGGCTTTTCCAAGTCCTCGAGGGTTGCAGATGGATTTTCCTAGAATTTAAAGCAAAGACATTTTGGTTTAACCTTAAGCACAGCAGCGGTCTCTCACTGTGCAACAGGACTGATAATACCGCGGTTTCCTCCTGCAGGATGTTATATCAAGGTGTAACCCCCTGTTAAAAGTACATCAAGAGATTATGTGCCACACATGGGCCTGACAGCGCAACTCAAACAGAGCGGAGGAACCTAAGGGTGAAACTTTGCTAGGCTGATAAACAATTCCCGAATCCTCTGACCAATTCCCAGCTGCACTGCTTGTCAAATCTGCAGGATTTAAACTTCATGTGACTTTAGTACGGTCCCTGCCTTACACAGTTGCTAAAACAAGTCTCATCCCTCCTTCACAAAAACACAAAATCGGCACTTGGTAAAACAGGATCTGAAAAGCAGCACATACCTTCCAAAGTTCTTCCAGTTTGTTAATCTGCTGAGCTGTAATCTGACGTGCTCTCAACTGTTCCTGTTCAGATGGAATCTTTACCAGCCACGAAAGGAAGCAGCGATCTTGGATGAGAGGCTGCCACTGTGAACTGTCCCAATTAATATCCTTTAAACTGCTCTGACTGGCACATGGCTGCCTGCACAACCAAAATATTGAAAAAAATTATTAAATTAGACAAGTGTAAGACAAAGTCTACCTTGCAAAGCATAAAAATAGGTTTATAATGCTCTTTAAACAACTCAAGGATCTTAGCTAAAAGGAAAAAAAAACCAAAAAACTCTAGCCTGCTGGGCCAATTAATTTTTAAGTCCATATATTTGCTACTTCAACACTGGGACGGGTCGGTATCGTAAGTAGTATTTCTAGGTGCTTCTAAAACTGAAAATTTCAGCATCTAAAATGTGACAGTCACCTGTGGAAGTGGTTACACTCCATTAAGATTATGCACACATATATCAGAAAACACTCAGGATTACTTCCCATCTGTTGTTTAAACAGAGAGAAGAGCTCATTCCGTAGAAACACACCTTCTACTGTCAAATACATGGTAAGTGACAGCATTTAATTACAATACACGCAATTATAGAATCATGATTTCTGACAGAACCTGTCAGAGAACAATTTCCAATTTACTGTCGTACTCTAATGATTCTAAGCGCTGACAGAAAACATACGGTGTAACAGAGCCACCGCTCCAGTAAGGCTTCTGAGTAACTTCCTGAAATGGTTTGTTTCTTTGAAATCTGAGAAATCAGTTAAAAAAAAAAACAGGGGGGGAAACACCTTCCTTTTATCAAGAACTGTTTCATATGGGAGAAAGACTTTTCTATAGAGCTAAGACGCTTGCCCAGCATAACCTTTGTTGCATCACCTACTTGTATACAATTCATGAAATCTGTAAGATCATCTAAAGGAAAAACAGTGGCAAATGAAGAGTGTAAAATCTATTTTGGTACAAAACGAAAGCAGGCATCGCCCTTCAGAAATAAGGTTATGCAACAGACTTGACACAAACACAGCAACAAAGGCATTCTCTCACCTGCACAGCAAAACAACCACGGAGTCTGCCTTAGCTGGAATAAAGCCAAGGAGAAACACGTTACGACATCCACAGTTATAGCATTCCAAGACAGTCTCTCCTAGGGGCCCATCTTTATGGAGAGTCACCTCTTTGCACTTCGCTCTCACAAGGTGATTAACAATGTGGCTGAAAATAAAGAGGATATACGTTTATATTAACAGGAAATTCACACTTAGTCCTAACTTAATGTATCAGCTCCCACAGTTATAGCATTCCAAGACAGTCTCTCCTAGGGGCCCATCTTTATGGAGAGTCACCTCTTTGCACTTCGCTCTCACAAGGTGATTAACAATGTGGCTGAAAACAAAGAGGATATACGTTTATATTAAGTTAACAGGAAAATCACATTTAGTCCTAACTTAATATATCAGCTCAGTTATTAAAAGGCACAAACGTCCTGACAGACATCACTAAGATCTCGCTCTTTCCATCCAAGCAAAGGCCCTGTGGTTTCAGCTGCATCTCAGCGCATCAATGCTTTAAGGTAGATGAGTGTGGAAGAGCAGGAAACATATAAAAAAAATCTTTCTATGTGGCTGGTAATTGAAAGAAGCCTCCAAAAGCTCCAAAGGTCAAGAGCATTAGTTCTACTGTGCTTTGCAGGAACATGCGCTGGGGGAAGAAGCAGCACGCTTGCTTCACAGAAGTGATTCAAGTTTTGCCGAGACTGAGATCCAAGTCGGTAACAGCGGAGAAGCCAGAAGCAGCTGAAGGCTCACATTTAAGTCATTAGACTTCAATTATCACAGAAATATTGTCACAGCCTTCCTACCACTTCAAAACAAGCACACTCTAAACCAAGATTGTCACTGGTATTTCCATCATTTGACCGTTTACCTGCCAGATGTATTTCCACGTCCATTACAGAACCACTTCTTGCTTGTGTTACAGTAAACCACACAAGCAGGGTCATGGATACCACAGTAACTGGAATTAAAAATAAATAAATAAATAAATAAAAGGAGGAAGTGATTGGGTATTTGCTTATAGGAAAACTAAAATTTAAAAAGATTTAAGCTATCTAGTAGTAGTAGTAGCACAAAAATAAGGGGAAGTGAATATTAGGGAGCATTAGTAACATCAAAGACAAGCGGAACTTGTGCTCCAAGCCACAGTTATTTTAACCCTTGCCATCCCTAGGTTGGCTTCGCCCACTATTCCTCAAGGGTGGTCCCAGATTCAGTGGCCATGGCAGCTGACTTGTATGCCCACCACAGCTCACCAGAGGGCAGCCCTCTCTACCAGGACGTGCAGGTCTCCAAAAATGTTGCTCTCAAACCCCCAAAACCCTCCAAGCTTACACCTTTCACTCACTCCACGTGCTCTTGCCCTCTGGAAATAATAAGCCTGCGGCAAAGCTGAGGTCTCACCTGCAAGCGTGCACTGGAAGATCCTTTGTGTAATAGGTGTCTTCTTCGTCTTCTTCAAAATTCAACTCTGCCAGCAGCTGGCTGGTTTTAGCCACATTATCATCCACAGCTCCGTTCTGCAGAATGCCATCAGGTCCATTAACCTAAACCACAAGGTCAGTGCTTAAGTTATACAATCCAAACAGACTCCAAAACACAAGCCAAGGGCAGCCCTCGGGGTCTCCTGGGTCTGGTTCTGCTGCAGCTCTGCAACGGGGAGCTCCCGCACCTCAACACCACGCTGGCAACAACCCCCCAGACCACCAGACCTCCCCCAAAACTCCGTTCACTCGATTGCTTGATTCTTTGACTTGTTGAGCAAGGTCTCCCTAAAAGCCGAGAGGAGATAAGTGCACTACAATCCATGGCAACTTGGAGTGGAAAAAGGTGGGAGAGGGACCAGCACAGTATTAACAAAACATTTGGGATCACTCCTCTGAGGTAGCAAATTCAAATCAAAGCAAATTCATCAGATGTATTAAACGCCCCAACTGCTTCTAAAAGATATTGGGTTAGACAAGATAAATATTTATTTCTGAACATTTTAACTAGCTAATAAATGGCAGCATACAAACCACTCATGGCCTTTATCTATCAACACGGTATTTTAATAACTCTTTTGCACTTAGACATTTAATGCAATATATCTGGTATCTGTAACTTAATTCTCTGACAAGAGACAAGAAATATGTCCACAGCGAGAACATTACATCTTTATTAAAAGAAATTTAATACAAATAGTTGCTGTAGCATTTTTAAGCTACAACTCACAAGCAGATCAGAACAAGCTAGCTTCCCTGAAAGCCTCATTTAGATTCCACACAAGCCAGTTTCACTATTGCACATTAAATTTTAACAGCCAATTGCATGAGTTTAAATTCAAAAATAAGAGTAAGCCACTTCACATTTGCCCTCAGCAGTAAGGAACTGGACTCAATGGCATGAGCTTTGTTTCATTATCTTCAAATGAAATGCAGTGTGTTTGCAAAACACAGTCTCTAAATGGTGTGACTTTTTATTGATGTTACCTCCAAGCACTGGCTTTTAATAGAAAGATCAGCCAAGAGGAACTGTCCGCACAGAATGTGCAAAAGAAGAGGGAAAAAGGGGAAAAAAAAGACACTACCGTAGCACACAACAGCCTATTACTATGGTGAGCTCAAATCCAGTCAGCTCACTGTGTAACAGCATCTCCACAGATGTTTAAAGATAAGTATCCATTTTAAATATAGTGTCAACTTACAAAATATGAAGGTAACTTATTAACCGATCACGGAACAGGTGGCACTCTGAAGCCCTGAGTTAATCTGCATTTTAGAAGCACAAATACCAGGCATTCACAGGTGCATTTCCACCCGTCTGCTCCAAAGAGCCACAATACATTATTACACACATCAGCTGACAAGTTTAATCAATTGGGTTTTAGGTGCTCATTAAAAAAAAAAAAAAAAATAATATTGCTGAATGGTAACAAAATTGTAAAACTTTTTTTTTTTTAGGCAGAAATCCAAGGAACTATAACAACCGTAAGCTATTTGTAATTCTGCACCAGGTGACCGTGGCAGCTACACCCCAGGGAGCTCCTGTCCTTTCAGAGAGTCAGGCAGGAGTGATGTCACCTGTTACTATGAAAATCCAGCAGCGAGGACCAGGCCTTGGCAGGCACACAATGAGGAAGTGACTCAACTATTGTTCTCAGACCTACTGCGAGGTTAGCCTATGTGCATAGTATTAAAAATCTGGCATCAGCAACTGTTGTATAAGGAAGGGGCTGCTTCTCTATTTTAAACGTGTTGACTGAAACTTCTGGCACAGCAAGTTTAACAGCTACAGCCATCCCAACACCGAGGCGCTCTGCGACTATCCCTGAGGTGCCCGTCCCTCCTCGGTTCCTGTTCTGGCCTCTCAGGTCGAGAGACACCAGCGAAGGCCCAGGGAAGTGAGTTACCAACGAACCCAATGACATAATTTATGCAGCAGCTTCTATCCCCTGTGTTCGAGTCCCCAGATCAGAATATTACCCTCTCAATTGCTCCTGGTGCTTTTGGCTACGACATCCCCCCCACATCAGCGGCTGATCCACAGGTGAACACAGCTACATCCCCCTGAGGTAATTCGACTTTAAAGTGGTACATTTCGTGCTGTAACAAGACAACTAATTGCAGTTAAGTGGGGATTTTGCCAGAAGAGCGCTCTTGTAACAAGACTGGAGTCCAGCTGATCGCGGCAATGCACTTCAATCCTGCGCAGCAGCCACAGGACACTCAAGTCACGTCGTCCCAAGCCAGGTAATTTTCCCCTCACACTTTAGAAGAAATACACACTTCTGATTTGCATGGATAACCCAGCTACTTGTTGTTTGTGGATTCTTTACATTAAAGCCACAGAGTATTTACTGTACTTAAGATCTCTTACACCAACTCACTTTCCACTTTCAGAATAAGGAAGGGGATATTGCTGAGAACATTCACCCCCACAACACCTCCCAAAGCAGAGTAAGCTGTATTTCCAGATGGGGACCTGAGCAACAAGGAGTCATTTTTCTAAGATAAAAAGTGTCTGTTAGAACTAGAAATTAAATCCAGCCCCCTGCAGTCTAGACCAAAAATCTAACAGCTGACCCAGCCTCCTTCAACCACTCTAACACATTAACAGCGTGTGCCTTGTCCATCACAGACTTGTTGAGCACGTGATTGCTTCCAAGCATCAAAGCAAATCCTTGCCAGGAAGGCCAAAAAAATAAGGCAGAAATCAGAATTTAGCTTAAAATATTCAGAAAAACCTACTCCTGTGTTTGATTTTAATGATATGCAAGCAGTGGAAAGACACTTTTCTGAAAAGAGAACAGTAGAAATTGCTTCTGCACTACTAAGCTCTCACTATCTTTTGTAATTTGGACACTAATCAATTGCAACAACATCCTCTCAAACCATTAGTTAAATTTACGTTGGGAAAGAAAGCTCTTCTAGACTGCCTAAATCAATCACTTTTTTTTAAGAAATTCAGTGCTCTGTATTGCTCAACTGACGTTTCTGAACACTACAACACCAAAAAGATAGCAGAAAATACAACAGGAGAGCAGAAGTGTACACCTCTAACATTTATCAGCTCCGAATAAAAATTATTTATTCAAGTAGCTTTAATTATAATCACACAGATAATATTTAACACAGCACAATTTATGTGATCCATTTCGGGCCCCCAGAAGTTATTATTTAGTATGTCCCCTGCGAAAAAGACATAACAAGTTTAAATTATTTGTTGAAGGCAGCAATATTTTCCCCAGAATCTTTAAAACACACATAACTCCCGATCTTATCACTCATGAGACTGCTCAACCATACAAGTCTAAACAGATCCAGAGCTCTGGGCTTTGCTGCACTACAGCTCAGGAGGACACTACATACCTAAAACACTTCTGAGAGTTCTCCCCACCCTTCCAGAAACCTACATTTCTAGAGTCAAAACAAGCACCAGGACGACCACAAGAGTTTGCAGAAACATCCTAAACGCACTCAGTTTAAAAATAAATAAATAAAAATCACTTCCTTCTTGCCAGGGCAGATGGTTACAGACATATTACTACCTTTTTTTTTTTTTTCTTCCCTTTTTTTTTTCTCCCCCCCTTTCTACTTCAAAGGCTTTTCAAACATGTTTAGACAAAAAAAAAGACAAATTAATCCTCCTGTCTGGTCTTTTAGCTTATGAGGCTTATTCTGGGGTGTTTTTTCTTCTTTTGGCCACATATTCTCTACTGTGAGTTCTGGAACAATCACAACCGATTCAAGCTTTAAAAACTAATATTTTATTAAAACTGCCTTTTTAATCAATGAACGTATAGCCTGACTGTACACAGACAAGATTTTACTACTGCTGCTTAATAATTCCAATACCTCAAACTGGATAAAACCTACCAAATGCAAATTCAAAAGCTGCAAGTAAAGAGAAAATAAGCAGCCCACGGGATCGCATCTCTAATTCTGGCTTATAAACACACTGACCTGCAGCAAGTCACCGCACAGCAGCTACGCCCAGGCTGCACGTCGAGCACCACAAAGTCCTTCGGTTCGTCCTAGGATAAACCCGACACGGCTCGGAGGGGATAATACCCTCTTCGGTCCCGCACCGCACACCTGCGGATTCTCAGCGCCGGGACACGCTGGCCTGGTTTCACTTTGCTCACTTCTGCTTCCACAGCCCTATCCCTTACAGATCCCAACCCATCAGTTTTGCAAGGAAAAAAAATAAAATCAAGCCCACTGAAATTATGTTTGGTTCAGGATTGAAAAAGCTTACCTGAAGCATTTCAACTCCTCTTTCAACTCATCCTTTCAACCATGATTAACATACAAACATTTAATTGTTAATAATGGGACTATATATTTATCTAGATGCAATTAAACTTGGTAAAATATTCTGTGATCTGGAGAGAAGTTTAGGTTTTTTTAAAAAATTGTGTAAGAGTTCAGGGTTTGTTTTTACTACAGACACAAGATGTAGCACAGTGACAGGAAGCATCTTCGTTTGCAACACTTCTTCACTTGTGAGCAATTAACCCTCGGTCGTTTTTGACTTTCACCTTTGTGAATTGTTAAACAAATACAACTTACGTACGTACAAAGCATCAATAGACCTTATTATGAAAAAAACCCACTATTCACTTGTTTTTAAGTTATGAAGAACCAGACCTCTGAACACAAACCTCAGGCCATATCGACTGTCACTCCCATATAAACCCAAAACAAACCAGCCTAGCAACCACGCAGCAGAAAACGTGGCGAAGAAGTAAGGATAAGAATAATAAAAAAATAAAATTAAAAGCACATTTTGCTTTTAGCCGTAGGAAGAAAGAAATTAAAGGAAATGAGGCTGAATTTCCTCCGTATCCAGTTTTTGACAAAAACGCATTATTTAGAACCATATTTGCATAAAGGAGCAAAAGAGCCCGAAATGACGTCCGGCAGCATTTCCGATTTCTTATTTGGGCATCGCACCAGAAAAGCGACGCCAAGTGTCACGACACAGCCGCGGAGCC